>NC_142524.1:19484574-19574574 GCF_964205215.1 Stylophora pistillata
CACTCTAAACTTCACCCTCCCTTTGTACAGCACAAGGTAAGATACAGCAAACACTCTAAAATTCACTCTCCCTTTGTACAGCACAAGGTATGATACTGCAAACACTCTAAACTTCACCCTCCCTTTGTACAGCACAAGGTAAGATACAGCAAACACTCTAAAATTCACTCTCCCTTTGTACAGCACAAGGTATGATACTGCAAACACTCTAAACTTCACCCTCCCTTTGTACAGCACAAGGTGAGATACAGCAAACACTCTAAAATTCACCCTCCCTTTGCACAGCACAAGGTATGATGCAGCAAACACTCTAAACTTCACCCTCCCTTTGCCCTTACCGAGCTTTTTCTGTACACCACTGAACCAGTTGGACTTGATAAGCCAGTTTCTGACAGGCTTGGTGAAGCGACGGATGGGCAGCTTTTTCCTAAAATCCAAGGGAAAATAAGAGTTGATTTTAAGCTCCTCGGCTGTGCACAGATCATTGCAGATATATCAAAATGGCTCTGACATACACTGTATGCAAGCGTGCCAAGTGTGCCACATCAGTGGAGCTCTAGAGCTTATCTCATTAAACCATAGCATATGGAGACCACTTTTATTCCTACATTTTACCAAATTTGACGACAATGTCGCAATCTGATTGGCCAATTTGCCGTTGTCGATAAGAGTACATACAACGTTGCTTGCGTCAATGTGTCACGCAGCGTGTGACGCACAGAAAGAATCGTTCTATTTGACGTAAATATTGTGGTAAAAAACAAATCGACAGTGGCTTCAAATGGTGTGTACTCTTATCGACAATGATATTCGTTATCACAGTGGTCAAAATGTTGTGGACTCACGAGGTGCAGCCAAAGCTTACCATTGGATTCCAGAGAGCTTCCAGTAGATTTTTGGCATTTTCACAGCTGTAGCAAAAAGGCCAGCCCAAGAGAAGAACAAGTGGCTTGAGTCTGGAAAACTCCACAGGAGACAGAAGCTGTGTCAGCTTGGAAAAATCACTTTCTCTAATGAAGACAAGAGCTGTTTCCTGCAACATATTGAAAACATGGTGCCATTTGTATCAAGAACAATTTCTTCATTTCCACAATAATTATTAGAATATACTAAAGTGTCACATTAAGGCTAGCAAAAAATAGTAGGCTACATGGCATAATCATTTTACTCACAGGCCAGCATGCTTACCACTTACTTACAGTACCCCTATTAACACCCAGAATATAACAATAATAATAATGATGATGATGATGATGATGATGATGATAATAACAATGTTTTTATGTGCTCATTTCAAGTCCCATTGTGCTAACATGTCACCTATAAAATCAATCCTTAACAAAAAATAACTAAAAAACAGAATAAGTAAAAACATCTCTTGAATAATTCCCCAACAGGTTCATACCACCAGTGTATTTAATATAAAATGGATATCTTCTTACCACTATGTTCTCCAAGATATGATTTCCATTGAGAGCATGGAAGAACAGAAATTTCCAGGCTTCTCTCCTATCTTCCATAAAGGATTGGGCATAACAAACATGAACAGAGAGACCATCTAACGTAGGTGGTTGTTTGAATCTTTGTGGCATTGTTCTTGACAATGGCAACTCAGGAAGATTACTAATTACAAACCGCATCTGATTTTCAATGAAACAAAACTTTTCAATCAAATAAGTTGACGACTGGCTGAGAAAGCAGGAGTATAAAGTGCCTCTGTCTAAGACACTGTCTTTTCTATTTGCACTTCGAGTTATGAGGTCCCTGAAAAGATCATCCAGACACTTGGAAAGGCTCAGCATTTCAGGACTTGGGTCCATGTAAGCAAGCATTTGATAGATGAATTTACATTGTTTGGTGGCACACTTTACAGAGCTGTCATTCTCAGAGACAGAAGAGCAACTTAAACCATCGACTTCCACAGCCTCAGAGTCTAAGGCCATCAGTTGCTCGTTGATAAGGTCTAAATACAACTGTTGCAACAGCTGATTATTTTTCAAAAAGCCCTTCCCTTTGGAGGTGAGGTCATTAATCAAAGCCTGCCCAAATTGAGGACTTTCAGATAAGAGCTGTTTCAAGTAGGACAATGTGGAAGAAGGAAGGTCAGACACTCCAGAGGCAAACAGGTCGGGATCTCTGTAAACAATTTGGCTGTGGTAATCATCTATATCCTGCAAATTAATGAAAACAGCTATTTATTTTTCCACAATCAACTGCATATAACAGTTTTTTTTTTTACAGGTGGTAGCGGGTAACCCTGTGGTGCCTGCCGGTTTGAAATTTTCTCTTACATGCGCATAACACTGTGTAGTAAATTGTTTACAATGAAATTAACCTTGACAATAAGCAGGCTGTCATTCAAGCTGTGTCTTTAGAAGTGAAGCAGTGCAAGAAAACCCTGCAAGGGTTCTTAAGCATCAACCCTACAACTCACCTCCCACCAGCATTTTTTCAGGGTTCCCTAATTTCAAGAGTTATACCCCCTTATGGACTTCACCATACTGTCACCATCAGCCAACTTCACCTCAAAATGAAGGAAGTCACAAAAAGGGGTTTTACTAAATATTTCTGTAAGTGCATGGCTGCCAATGGTATAATAATTTGGATATATCAACAAAGTTGAAATGGTAAATTGGCCACCGTAACAATTACAAAAGCTGACATTTCGAGTGTTAGCCCTTTGTTGGAGCGAATAGAGGAATTGTGGGTTGTGTGTGCTTTTAAAGGCAGAAGTGCTACCTAAGTGTAAGGAAAGACCGCATATGGAAATCTGTGGTCTTTCCTTACACTTAGGTAGCACAGAAAGCCGTAAAAATCTTGAACAAAAGCTCATCTTTCAAACCGGCAGTCTAAATCCCACAGGGATCAATGAACGCTTTTCATTCCACTAATTTATTCTTGATTTTCTCGTTGCCATGTTCCCACCAATAACGTAGCTCCTTTTTCTGCCTTTAAAAGCCCACACAACCCACAATTCCTCTATTTGCTCCAACGAATGGCTAACGCTTGAAATGTCAGCTTTTGTAATCATTACGGTGGCCAATTTACCATTTCAACTTTGTTGATATATCCAAATTATTTCGTTACTCCCACCGATGCAGCCCCAAACAGTTTCTTTCGAAACTATCAGCCTTTATTCAATGGTATAATAGGCAACTGAGCTGTAAGGGGAAATTTGACACAAGAGCCTGCTCACAGGCTAAACAGAAGGCAGTTTCAGAAGTCTTACAAGAAGCAGTAGACCACTGGTAATGGGCTTTTATTGATAACCCATACACAAAATCTAAAATTTCCAGAGGATATTGAGTCAGTCAACCCAGACACCATTTACAGCTTTGATGGGGTTGTGCATATTTTCTGGAACAATTTAGAAAGTTGTAAAATAATTCGTCAAGAATTTCAGATTCTGAAACATGAGTGGCAAATGAAGTGAATACAAGAGTATTGTCACCTGCAAAAACAAAACCACTTTTTCCACAAGTCCAAGAGACTTAGATAGACTTTTCACAATCTCTTGTAATTATCGATAACAATAGTAATTGTTTCAACTACATGTATGAGTAGTAATAAGGTCATCTAAAACTAAACAGTTGTGAAAGTTTAATTACCTGAATCACAACTTGAGGGGCATGCCGACAAGCAAAGTGGAGAAGAAGACGAAATTCCACTTTCTTGACAATAGGCTCTGGAATCTGGTCCTGTGTTGCATATTAATCAGAAAACAATAGTTCAAAAGTCAGATTTTAATGATTTTTGAATTGTTATGACATATATTTTCCTTAAGAATCCTCTTACTCAGGGACAGTTTTTCAAGGTAAACTATACCATTTGACACCTCTAACATTAATTAACTAAATGAGACGATAAAAAAGCTAGAAAAGAAAATAAAGTAAATGTATAAGTACATGCAAGTCAGACAAAAACACTTACCTCTTCATCAGTAAAAAGATCCAAATACTCCACCAAACATAACCATGATAAATGGAATGGAGATGGAACAGACCAAGATCCATAACTGACAAGAAAGTAATTAGTAAGAGTGATTAATATATAATACAGCTTTTCCTTGAATAAGCACCCAGGGTTTTATTCAAAATTTCCATTAGAGGAGGATGCTTCATTCATAAGGAGGGCACATAATTTAGGGGAACACTTATTAGGAAACTATAACATCAGTGCTCAGATCCCATTGTGGTTGAAGCTTAAAAAAGTTATAAATTAAGTGATCCTGCAATTCAAACAAGAAAGTGAGGAAAGGGAAGGGGGGCATTTATTTGAGAGGGGTGCTTGTTTGATAGCATGGCCTAGAGAGTGGGCTCTTTCTCGGGGAGGGTGCTAATTAGAGACTGGGCACTTATTCAAAGAAATAATTAGGGTATGCAAAATTCAATATCTGTTAGTTCTGCAAACTACATTAAATCCCTTGATTTGGAAGGGAAAGAGTGACTACCAGATCTTATAATTATGATTATCAATGTCAATCACTGACTGTCTAGTTGTCACATTAATTCTCTGCACCCTAACAGCAGCATGGGTATTCTCCATAGTGTTCTCTATATATTTCTAAGGTGCTGGAAAGGAGAATTTGTTTAACAATCATGAGCATCTTTGGTTTGTGATGGTTTCCTTCAATCTTGTGATCTAAATGCGTGATTCAGGGGGGATATTAATTAGTTACTGACTTAGAAATTAGATGCTGGGTTAAAGGATTTCATAGAAAATGTCGGGACTAAAGCAAACTCACTGATTACTCAGTTAAGCTAGGTTAGCCAAATAAGATTATCACTGTATAACCCTATACCATTACGGCAACAAACCAAAGTACCCAAAGCAACCTATCGAAGGGGTAGGGGAGGGGAGTTATGAACTGTGGAATATCATAAATAATAAAAATTCCTTCAAAATATTATTAAGTTCTTTAAATATCCACAGATAAATGGCATTTCGTGAGAATTTCATAAAAGTGATATAAAAGATGTTTAAGAACGTGAAGGCATTCACAATTACCGTCTCAGTACACAGATCCACTGACAGATTTAAATGTAAGAGTATAAATATCATTGTCAACTGATACACGACCACGATACTTCTGTTCAAAGCTTCCCGGGCTCCAAAGTACGAGTTTCGTTACCTTGCATGATGTGGTTGATCAATGATCGCCCTCAGAATCTCTTTCAAAGGTTTGTCGAGCTTGTGGCGCTGTTTGAACAAGCCTCGCAAACACACTCGAGCAAGTTCCCATTGACCCAGAGTCAGGTGATTACAAAATGCAGTAAATAGTTGTTGTAAGGAAGTCTCCTCCTCACGATCAAAAGGGTGGCTCAACGGGAGTTGTTCACTCATACTGGGCTGTCAATTTTTCAATACGGTCCTTACTACGATGCAGACTAGAGTGTGTCTTAGTACATAGGTTCATATTATTCCTCCTTCCCTGTTTGATGTTGTCTTAAGTCAAGGAACTCGGCACGTGACTGGGAACTAGTTCGTGGAGAAAATTCAATCGTGTAAGAATTCCTGAAGAGTCGCATTGGTGTTTTAGAATTTATCTTCCGTATCTTGCAACAGAATGTTCTAAAATTGTCACCTGTTTCGCCTATTTCATGATGTCGGGTGAGGTGGGTATTTCAAATTTTAAATACATTTGAAGCTTTTTTTTTTTCACTTTCTTCTACATTCGATGGTCGACCAAGTTTGCTTGTCACTTAACCCTTGATCATGCAGTGCAAACTTGTAACACTGGTGTGCGTAAACTCGATTAGCTGGCTAGTCGTGCACAGTTTAATAGCTTCAGGAAAAGTAACCGTTCAAAGTATTTGCAACTTCGTACAAAAAAACCGTTTATGTATAAGTTGACATATGTGGTTTGCGCGCTGAGGTTAATTTTAAATTTGAAGATCACTACTGGAAAGTGAAACGATTATTGTGAAATCGGAAGTTTCCGTGTCAACCGGGCTTAACCCGAAAAGGGATGAATAATTTGCTGCTGCAGACACGAGTAGTGATGAGAAAAGTTTAAGCAATTTAAGATATTCAGGAACATTAGAAATATAAGGTTTATGCATTGGAGGTAGCTCAACGCGACTGTCGCTTTTATATGCAACACTAATGCAAATTATGTTTGCCTTGGCGTTCAATGATGGAATTATTGCCCCTCTCCTTAAATTACACCACACCCCCATGCTACCCCTGAGGTAAAGAGTATAAACCCTTACAGAAAAAGCCATACAAGAGACTAGTTTCCATGGTGATTTTCTTCCCCTTTTCCATTAAGCAATTCTGCAAGTTTCTCTGAATGGTTCTCTGAATGGTTCCCCTCACCCCATGGGGGGGGGGGGGGGGAGGGTAGATTGAGAGACACACCGTATGAGAAGAAAGGGTCCTTCCAAGGAATGCAACACAGCGATGCAGCCAGAGTATAAACCAGGATATCTTGATCCAGAGTCCAGCGCACAAACCAGAGGACGTCACATTTCTTACTGAATTAGCTCAGTAGGGATTATTTTATGTTTCTATCTGTTTTGTTTTGTATTTTTTTCTAGGAGCCTGTTACTGTTGATGAAATAGAAGATACCCCAAATGGTACAACAAGAACATTCAGCAACCACCAGCCAATTTCATGGAGGAACAATCCTCACAGGTCCTTGACTGTGGAAATAGTCATTTTCCTTTATCTGACTGGTATAATTTTGGAAATCCCAGTTATACAACAGTATTTATATGACAGAGCCAGGGAAGACCTGAAAGCACCTGGGGAAGATGACAAAGACACTATCTGTAATCCTCGTTACGATAATAGTTCTGAACACAGGTAAGTACATGATACTACAGGCAATTCCTGTGTGATTTCATTAAATATTGTTACTTTGTCACAATTATTAGAAGATCTTGATAGGATCAGTATTGGACCTATAGTGCAAATCCATCTTTGTCAGTGAAGGAGGAAAACAAAATGTTTTTTGAGGGCTCAGTATGATTAAATCCTAGTGCGGTGAGGAAGATAGTACTGGTAATCTATCATTTGAATCATTGTCCCACTCTTCTCTTCCCCTAGACATGGATTAATCTTCCCTGTCGCCTCTGGTACAGTGGGAGGGGGGCAATTGTCTTTGCCAGAGACTCAGGGATGAGTTATGCTTTTATTTAGTGGCTGTTATTAGAGAACAATGTTAAAGACAGTGGGAAATACCTCATGAGAAAAATTTTACATGGCCTTTTCTTTTCTATGGGATAAAAAAACCCAAAAAAATTTGCCCTGCTCCTATTGTGTGGTTGCATCCAGCTAGTGTAAAGGAGCCACATGTTTGAATCTGGTTGAGGCCTGGACTTTTTCACTAAAATTACAGTTCACCTGCAAGGATCATTTCTTTACTTGTTCAATTTCTTTCTTTGGCAGTTTAAATTAAATTTTTCTTCTTTTAGATATAAAATATTATCAATAGTTATTTTCTCTTTACTTTTTTACAATTTGCAGCATTGATGATAAAGTACACAAAAAAGCCTCTCAGTACATCTTATATGTGAGCATGGCACTGACGCTCCCTGCTATCTTTACGGCTTGTTTCCTTGGTTCATGGTCAGACAAAAGGGGAAGAAAGGGACCCATGATAACAGCATCTATTGGAAGTGCTTTGGATGCCTTGATTATTCTGGCAGCTATTCACTGGAAACTTCCAATCTATGTCTTTATGATAGGTGTGTCTGATTTCTGATCTCTTGTATGTATATATATAACCAAAATAGCGGAATGAGATCTTCATCTACTAAAAAGTGCTCAATAGCAGGGCTAGAGCCATGGATAATAATACCTCAAGGTTTAGGTTACTTGAACTTTTACTGCAGTAAAAGTTCAAGTAACCTAAACCTTGAGGTATTATTATATATATATATATATATATACTCTGATAAGTGCCCTCCCCTGAATTAGCACTAACACCCCCTTGGCCATAATGTCAAACGAGCACCCCACTCAAATAAGCACCTACACTCTGATAAGTGCCCTCCGCCCCTGAATTAGCACCAACACCCCCTTGGCCATAATGTCAAATGAGCACCCCCCTCAAATAAGCACCTACACTCTGATAAGTGCCCTCCCCTGAATTAGCACCAACACCCCCTTGGCCATAATGTCAAACGAGCACCTCCCTCAAATAAGCACCTACACTCTGATAAGTGCCCTCCCCTGAATTAGCACCAACACCCCCTTGGCCATAATGTCAAACGAGCACCCCCCTCAAATAAGCACCTACACTCTGATAAGTGCCCTCCCCTGAATTAGCACCAACACCCCCTTGGCCATAATGTCAAACGAGCACCCCCCTCAAATAAGCACCTACACTCTGATAAGTGCCCTTCCCTGAATTAGCACCAACACCCCCTTGGCCATAATGTCAAACGAGCACCTCCCTCAAATACAATGTAAGCACTCCTCACCTCCCTCACTTTCTTAAATATTAGGAATAGAAGGAGAACCTTTTTTCATTATCACCTTATTTATACCTTTTTCAACTTCAACTACAGTGGAATTAATATAAGAGAATAGTTTCTTTCCATTTTAATCACTTCCAGATATTTCTATCTCCATGTGCTTGTAGAGTTCCTTTAATGTGCATTAACTGTTCTTGAACATTTTTTGTCCTAGCTATTGCCACAGTAACTTAATAAGTCCCCCCTCAGTAAGGCATCCTCCTTCCAGTAATCACCCATCCCTTTGGCCAGAAGTTTAGGTATTAAGCACCCAGGTGCTTATGCAAGGAAATACGGTATTTAATGTCCCTAAAAATCTCATATAATGAGTTTACCCTATACTGTCAATCAGACAATAAACAACAACTTTTCACTGGTAAATAGGATACTGGCTGCTGCACAAGATTAGAAGCTCCACACGGATAGAGCCCGGCTTCCGGCGAGCAACAGACCCAATTTATTGATTGTAACGGCAATCATGATACATGATAAACTAGTGTGCCTGCTACCCGTCAGGAAAAACCCCCTTTATTTTGGAGGAAACCTGATCCCTCCCAAATGTAGAGCCAGGCACTTAACAACAACCTTGAGGGAGAAAGGTTATCAAATGACAAGAACATGAAAACAGAATGAAAAGTGCACTTAGTAAATAAAATAAAACTAAAGAAGAACCTGCAGGTTGCAGCAATGCCAGTGTAGAATGATTTCCCTCAGGAAAATCCTGCCAGCACATGCTCTCATCTCTGATGTTGTCATAGCAACTGTCAAAACTTTGGTGAACCGTGAAAACATGAATTTGCTGCTATTCTTCGAACCGCAGCAAATAGTAAAATGTTGCAATCCTTATTCTTCTCACACTTGGTAAAAAGTAATAAAACAAAAAAAAATAATAATAGTTGCCCCCTTTCAGTTCAATTGTTACGGTATTTTCTCAACCACCAGAAAAGATACAACTCATACCAACTCAACTACTTTATTAACTGACGTAATAATCTTACTATGGAGCAATACCAACACAATAATTAACATCTTATCCTAGCTGAGCCCTCTACAAAACTATAACCTCAGTACACTACTGCACAACTCACAGTTCTCTTCAGTGATCCTCATAACATATCGATGTCCACTTAAACCTTCTCCAATGTAGCCTTCCATACGGCTGACAATTCCAGTAACAACACTAGCTCCTGGGCTCTTCGCAACAGCACTAACTCACTGAAAAAAGGCCTCACTTTAACAGATCACAACTCCTTATATATGTTTTACAAAATGTTCTAGGGATCTGTAATACAACTATTTTTAGTATCATGATCGACATCACTATTGCATCATAACAAAATATGCTGACTAAGGGTCCTGTCCTAGAAAGTTCCATTAAAAGTTCTCAATGAGTCAGCATGACTAAGTGTTCTAGAAACTTCCTCAGTTCTATTTTTAGCAATTCCGTAACGCAACGCACTCTCCATAACACAATGAAGTGTCAATTGTATAGACACATTTATCTGTTATCTCTCCCATAGAAAGCAATGAAAATAAAATGTTAATGGAAATGAAACTAGAAATTTGATCCCCAAATTCAAAAACAGAACCTGAGGACAATAATTTCTAAACAAAAGAAGGTCATGGTAAATAATTTTGAGTTGTTAAATGAAACCAATATATACAAGTTAAATAATTATCTTTTCTTTAGCTTCCCATCATGCACCCATCTGCAATGCTCAGCTGATCTTTGCTTTGACTAACTGTGCTCGAAATTCAGAAATTTGACTCAGTTGATAAAACCCAATGATCTTGTAATACCCTATACTGATGCAGCACCACAGTTTATTTTTTCCTAATTAGAAACTTACCCCCTTTATTAATCTGCCAGAATACATTTTTCCCACCCTTAAGTGAGATGTGTTGACATGTAAAGTCAGTTGAATGTTAACGTTATTAATTTTAGTCTATCTCAATCTGTCATTAGCTTGGAAGGAGTGCTTTTTCATTTCATTTCTTTTTTTTGTTTGTTTGTTTGTTTTTAAAATTGCTATTTTCTATCTGGCAGCAAGTGCATTGGCTGGTCTGGGTGGCTATTATCCTACTATGGTTCTTGCACTGCTCGCTTATGTTGCAGACACATCCCCACCAGATTCCAGAGCATTAAGGCTTGGCATTCTCGAAGCTATTGCTTTTATTTGTGGAACAGTAGTATACTTTAGCAGTGGAGTATGGATCAAGAAATATGGCTATGAGTCTGTATATCTGGTGATGCTGGCATTGCATTTGCTGAATCTTGTGTATGTTGTAATCTTTCTCCCTGAATCATTACCACCAGAACTTAAGAAGAACACAGCAGTCTTATCATGCAACAGCATCAAATCCATTTTTACAGTTTACTTCAAAAATAGATTAGGACGCTGGGTACTTATCACTCTCCTCATTTGTGCAGTTCTTGTTTACTTAGCTGGATTTGTTGTACAGACATTGTTGGTTCTCTTTGGTAAGAGAACTCCTCTTTGCTGGGGGTCATCGGTTATTGGTTATTTTCTTGGGACAACATTGTTTTCTAAAGCTGTTGGAGCTGTGGTTGGTATCAAACTTTGTTCATGTTTAGGTGTCTCTAACTTTGGTGCTGTTCAAATGGGAATAATTTTTCTCATGGGAAGTCTAATAATGATTGGATTTTCCAGGACCACATTGGAAATGTTTTTAGGTAAGGCAAATTAGTTTGTTCTTGACATTTTAATTTGATAAGCACCTTCTACATGGGTAACTTCCAGGAAACTTATGAAATACCATGATTAAAGTTAGTGTTTTTTAACAATTAGGTTTGTTAAAACCTCTTGCAATCTAACATCAGTATGCATATTCTCTATACTGTTCTCTTTACATTTGTAAGGTGCTGAAAAGGATTTGTTCAACAATCAAGAGCTCCTTTATTTGGTTTCTATCTCCTTTTCTCTCCCGATTTCAATGTTTGATTCAGGGTGATATACAGGGCTCAACACTAACAGTAGCCTGCTAGCCCCAGACTAGTAGAAATTCAGTTTTGGCCAGTGGTTTTCGATTTCCATCAGCCCAGTTTGGCTAGTAAACAAACTGAAATTGTGGTAATGTCTGAGATGTCACTAGCCACTTGGCTAGTCAGTTGAAAATTTAGTGTCACACCTTGATATAAATTATGTAAGGAGAAACTGGATGCTGGTCACTGTCTTATGAGTGGAAGGTTATTTGGAGTTTGAGTGAAAAATCAGAGCACGCCTTTAACGCTATCTTCTGTTTTAGTATATACTAAAACATATATCATTTTAAACTTGTAGCAACCATTGTTGGTTTCTTTAGTGGAGTTCCACAACCGTGTATCAGGGCTGAAATGTCCAGGTTGGTCAACAAAGAAGAGCAAGGTACATACCCTAAATACTAAGTGAGACATTGATACTCCTTTTTGGGGAAAAAAAAAATTCAAACCTAATAACAAGTTGTTACTTCTTTATGCATACACTGTCCCTTATACATGTGAATCACTTTGTATTAAAAAACCTTCTGACTCTTTACACCCTGTCATCAGTGTGAATATTCTCCATACCGTTCTCTATACAATTTCTAAGGTGCTGACGAGGAGAATTTGTTTTAAAAATCAAGAGCTTTCAATATGAAAGTGATATTTGTAGTAATGAAAACTACTTAAGCAGTAGTGAAAGTAAGGCCTGAAAGAAAATTCAGGCCTGTTCATGAACTGTATGTGAATTGCAGCTTTATTTTCACCACTACTTAATGTTCATTAATGCAAAGATCGCTTTTGTATTCATTTCTTAAAATGCAGTTCACTTATATGATTTTCATATATTCACAGTCATTGACTCATTACTTCACAGGTTTATTATGAACCAAAATAATAACCTGCTCCCAGTTGGCTTGTTAGCTCAGTTGGTAGAATACTGCACTGGTATTGCAGAGGTCATGGGTTCAAATCCCATACAGGCCTGAAATTCTTTCAAGCCTAATATTTTTACTACAACTACTTTGATTAGTAGTGCTCATTACTGTAAAGATCACTTTCATTTTCATTTTCTTAAACTGCAGTTATTTGAAATTTGCTTCACTTGAAACATATCATAGCTGATTTTTCAAAAGGCTTTATAGTGAAAAACAATCCTATTTTTTTCTGAATCATTGTGGACCCTTCTTCCCAGTTTCCCCCAATCGCTCCTTTGCTGAATTCGTTGGGTGTTATGACCTAATAATAAATTTATTTTATCTGTTTTTTTCTTCAATTTCAGTTTTATTATTAATATTAACTTTATCTAATTGTTCATGAGGTATCTTTCTTTTCTGTTCAGGAGCTCTTTTTGCTATTCTAGCATCTCTAGAGAGTCTGTGTAATTTTTGTAGTCAGCTGATTTTTAATCCACTTTACACATGGACTGTAACTGAACTAAAAGGAAAATATGTGGCAGGAATTACCTTCTTCATCAATGCTGGTCTCCTTCTCATCCCAATGGTCCTTATTTTGTGAGTAAATAACTAAATATTTATTAATTACAATGATAATAACAATTTTCATTAATAATATGGTTGCCACTTTTGAAGTTCCAATATGACTTTTCTCTGACTCAATTTTGACTGACAAAAATAAATTTCCCCTGACCAACTGAATTAACAATTTCACATTTGAATCCCAATAGGGGCCTCCAATCTCCACTCACCGCTATCCTCTCATCACATAACTTTTACTTGTATCATTATCCAACACCTTTTATGTTTGTGAAATGTAATTAAGAATTTAAAATGTTAGACAAAAATGAATAGAAAAAAACAAATGCAAGATTTCACTCATAAAACCAACCTTGACAATAATTATATTAAAGGGAAAGGATGAATGAGCACTACATGTAGTTCTAAATACAGGTAGTAATAATATACATGTAAAAATGATCTGCATCTCCCAGGTGAAAATGAGTACATTTGTCCTGTAACATGGGTGCAAAGTTGAGACAAGGGTGCAAATTATAAATAACATGTGCAGGCTGTCACACTTTTGTCTGTCTTGACTATCTGTGATGATTTTTTCATGTGAATTATTAATAATTACTAGCAAGATTCCTCCACTCGCAATTTGGTGCAAATAGGCACTTGTAAATGTTTCAAAGACAAAATTGCACTTGCCCTTATAATGGGCTCGTTATGCGCAGTCATTGTGATTTCAAATACCATCTCAATTTTTATTTTTCCTTTCTCTTTATGTTAGGGTCATTCAGAGGAGTAAACCCTCAAAGCCAAAGGAATTCCCTCCTCTTCTTGACGATGAAAATCCAGTAAAGTCATACAGCAAACAGGAAAGGATCTAACTTGAAAAACACAAGTCACAAGTCATCTGGCCCCAGTTGTGGCCCCAGGGTGGACAACACTATCCATTGATTAGGATTAACATCTAGCTGGTTGATAAGCTCAGGCAATAGGTTTTGATAACACTATCCACTGGATAGCATTATCAGCCTTTTGAGCATCATGAACAACACAGACACCTCCACCCAAGAAAAGGAACATCAACAAATTTTCTAACCATCTATGCTGCAGCTTTATTCTCATCACAATTATCTGAGAAATGATTCCACCTCATTTCTAAACACTTAACTACCATCCTTAGCTATCATCTAGTTGAAACACTGCAGATGTCTTTTGCCTGAAGAGCAGTTTTCAATTGAGTATTAAGAGTGATCCTAGGTTGCATTGGTTTTGCTTTATTTTGCTCTGTGATTGGTTTTGAAAACTTGTGCCACCATCTGAACCAATTAGATGCAAAAGTAAAACCAATTCCAACTTGGTCACCTGTGTTTTCACATGCTTCAAGTAGGTAACCCTTTTGACTTTGAGTTCTCACTGATGATGTTAAAGTTTGCTCTGATTGGTAGTTGTGTTTACTTTGGTTTTGGCTTTGACACTCGATTGAAAACTGCTCTATTGAATTTTTAATTTATTTAAATCTCACCAGGAAGACATGCATGGTGTAGTTTACTATTTGCAATTGTTACACGATAGGCAACTGAACTGGCAGTTTTCAGAAACACGCAGTATAAATTGAACATGTAAAAGGCAAATTGTATATTACAAGGTAAACAGGTCTTTTAATTTGGCTTTAATGCCCACAAATTTTGCAAAATGTAGAATATGATATTAAATGAATGTTTTTATACAAATGTAAAGCACTGAATGTAAATAGTGAGAAGTTGAGTCATTGCTGATTACAAATGGTGCAATTTTTTTCTGGCACCATTTAATGGCAAAGTCAGAAAACCAAAACTCACAAAATGCTAAGAGAATGTTTGGTTTACAGTGAGGAGCAACATTCAATTTGGAGATCATAATGCACAAGCAGACAACAAAGTGACAAATTAGTATCTTCATGCCATTGGTATTTCCAAATTCTAGATGTTGAGAATGATTTCAGCCAATGATTTTCTCTATTGTCAAATCAGCAATGTTCTAATAATATTAATATTATATGCAGCAGAATCATCAATTTATTAGAGTACCTGCATCTGGTGCCAGTATTGAGGATGCAATATTTAATTTTCACATTAATTTTATAAAACAATAATTCAAAAGTAGAATAAATAAAATAGCAAAGCAGAAAAACAAAAAAATATATGATGGATAGGATTGTATGATTGTTTATCATAAATCTTATTTTAACACAACAAGTAGGCAAACAGACCCTCACTGTAAAATAAGTTTTGAAGTGTGCATTTCTCCTCCCACTTAACCATTGAACAGTGGTTTCATATTTGTGACCATAGTGGTCAAAATGTTGTGGACTCAAGAGGAGCAGCTGAGTGAGTTGGCAACAAATTTTGACCACTATGATGACAAAATAATATCAGTGTCAATAAGAGTACAGACCACACTTAACTACTGTCTATTTGTTTTGATCAAAGTAACTGGAAGTACATCAAAATTAATACATTGATTCTTTCACAGTCATTAAGGCATTGCATGACATGTTGATATGAGCAACAGTGTCTGCTCTCTCATCAACAGCAACAAATTGGCCAATCAGATTGCAACATTACTGCCAATTGTGGTAAAAAGGAAGATTTAAGATGAGTTGGGGAGAGGTTTGCCAGGGGTGTGGGTCTGCCTAATCAATGTTAGGCCCCTAACCTCTTGCAAACCTCAGGGAAAGAAATGCTTGTGAAGAAGTGACGATAATGTGGGTATACTCACACACTAAGATGGCATTGGCTGAGTCATTATGGAGCATTATATGTTTAAATCATTCAATGATCTACTACTTCAGATGATTTAGATGCCTTTTGTAGAATGGTTCTATCTACAATTTAATTTCATTACTAAATTAGAGATGCACTCATCTGAGAGTCATAATCCATTGTGCAAACCATGACCAACACATTTTGTCTTTCCAGCTTTTAGTCCTTAGCATCTCCAATGCCATCTGCATTAATAGCAAACATGGCTTCAGCCTCAGGTAAACATGGCGAGTCATATATCTTACAAATTCTGGTCTCTCCTCTTCCCTTCCTGAGGTACAATCTGTGGAGAATAAGGAGCAAAATATAGATCTGTTACTTCTGAGCCTGCAGGAAATCCTTGTGTGCTGATATCAAAGTTTTCCTTTTGATGACATTGTAGCAGTTGTTGACTTCACACTAATTTATACCGGTACTTTGTATCTTTCTTTTCAATGCATTTTAGTTCTACAGCATTTTATGCATTTAAGTTCTACTGTTCATAATGTGTAAACTGAATTTGCTTTGTTCTGGTGATTTCCACCAACATGTACATGTACAGTCTAAGGTAAGTCTATAACCAAACTTCAATTGTGAAGTCATTTGAAGGAACTTGTTATGGAATAAGGTTTTGATATTAGCCATTACCTTGTTGTTGATGCATGTGCCATGATGTTTCCACCAATTGGTTTTTTGGGATCTGCTTGGAACATGGAAGCACCATCCACCTGTGCTACAACTTGGTTTGTGATAACTACAGCCACACCAAACTGAATGACAATGTTATGGCAATCAAAGATTCAGTAACAGGCAGAAAGCATTGCACAGTCCAAAAAGAAAGAAGAAAGTGCAATATTGCATGCAAATGGTATATACTGCATAAAATACAAATTTAGAGCGTATTTGCATATGTACCTCATCTGCAAGTTTTAGTAGTGTTCTTAGGAACCTTGCCAAGTGCATCTGCCGAGCAGACAGTTCTCCACGACCAGAGTAGTCTGTACGATACAAAGCTGTGGCACTGTCAACAATCATGAGAGCATATCTGCAATGATGGGAGATGGAGAATCAAAATAATTTTATGATGTAATAAAATTTAGAAACTTACCAAAGTGGAGAAGGGTGATTGTATGGATGCTGCACAATTTTCATATACCAGAGTTGTGCAACACAGGTTTAGAAAAAATTGATTCTCTAGGTCTGGCATACTTTTTGTCAGACAAACTAGTCAAGGAGTCAGGCTAACTGACGAGTGGTAAAAAAAAAAAAAAAATTACAATTTACATTACTTACAGGTTTCAGTAATTGTATCTAAAGCTTGTTGTATTCCATGACTTAATTTACACTGTATTTACCAATCAGTACCTTGATTCAGCCATCATAGCAGATGCATGTAATAGAAGCTGAGACTGATGATCTGAGTTGTAGGCTCTTGCATAGGCCACATTGTCAAGAACACTTTGTCCCGAAAGCCCATATCTGTCTCAGAAAGTACATGTAATACAAACTTCAATTCACAATAACAAATTTGAATAAGACAATTCTTTGTGAATAACAGAAATATAGTTTAGAATTGAGATCTTCAGATCCTAAAGAGAGGGGGGTTGGGTTTTAACTAGACAGTGAGAGGACAAAAAAATATTAAGAACATAAAGAGCCAAGACAGTAGAGGAGGGAAGGAGCATACTGGTATTCAACAGCCATGATCAGCCTATTCAGTTGAGACTATTTTTTAGTAGTCATCTTTTTATGAGTTCATGAAGTCATTCAAGTCAAACAACATTATAAACGATAAAATGCAAATTAAAATGCAGGTAGTTGACCATACCTTTCAGCGACAGCAACCAATCTTTCAGGTCGAAATGTGCCTTCTGTGTCAATGTAGAGACATTTGCCCTCTGCCCCACCGTGATCGATGGGAAGCTGTAAGATGTAATTAATGTCATGAAACATAAGAACCATTGATTCTCTTCTGTACAGGTGTATGTACTCAGTGCAATCATGTTGCAGTATCCTGTTCTATCTGACAGTCACTTTTTATTTAGACACTTCAGTGTACAAGACTGTACTTCCCAAAACTAATTTTGATCCGTTTTGAGATACAGTGTATGACACTGTAGAACTTTCAGAAACATTTCAAATTTCAGCTTTGAAAATGTCATGTGATTTAAGTTAAACAATCAATTACATCTACCTGACATGTTACTGCTATTGTGTGACACAGTTGGGTTTTTCCAGTACGAAATTCTCCAAACATTTCCGTGATGCTTCCAGTTTCAATACCACCTTTGGATCCAAAAACAACCTAGTTAGGTCTTTCAAATGTAAGACTGTAAGACTGACAATACTTAAAATAATTAAAAAACAAAACATCAGTCCATGTTACTTGAATAGTACGTCTTAACTCTGACTTTGATGATTGACTTACAATATCACCTGCAAAGCACACATAAAGGCTTCATGTAATAAAAAAAAAAAAAAAAAAGATCAACAACTAAAGAACCTCTTTATGGTTAAACAAATTCCCCTTGTCAACTGAGTAAATGCATAAAGAACAGTATGGAGAATATGCATACTGATATTAGGGGGTTAAGCACTGTAAAGTAAAAATTCACACAAATAAGTTATTTATCAACACTGAATAATAGAAGATGATTACTTGTATATGTCTTTGACCAAAGTTTTAAACCAACCTTGCATAAGCTTGTCCAACTCTTTTGACCCTGTAGTAATCATGACTAATTCTGATCTCCGCTGGTGAAATTCTGTGGCAGTTGTAAATCCCATCGGCACCAGCTTGGAGGCTTCATTGAGAAGTTTATCAGCTTTAGCCTCACTGATACCTTTGATAGCAAGAAGGGCTTTTTTCGGTGTGTAGGCCACTGCCTCAATGGTGTGAAATCCAGCTTCTTGCAGCTTTTTAACATCATTGGCACTAATTCCATGCTCCTTAGAAAGAAAAAATGCCAGTCGGGATAAGCCATCTTTTGTAATTATATTTTCATATTTTTCCAGAAGCTGTAAACTTACCAAATAACAGAGATACCACATACACTCCTATTCACTGCTCAAATAAAAGTAAATAAGTCTTATATGTTGGTAAGTGTACATCAGACTACACTTTCCATCAGGTTACTTGTGCAATGAATGAAGGTAAGCTTCTAAAGAAACAGTGGTGCTGAGTTGGTGGAGTAACAAGATAATTTGGGTTTTATCAACTGAGTTGATAATGTAAATTGGCCAACGTAAAGAGTTCCAAGGCTGACATTTGAAGCATTAGTCCTTTGTCAGGGCGAACGAATGAATGAGTTAATTATTTGCTCTGATGAAGGGCTAACACTCAAAATGTCATCTTTGAAACTCTCACAGTGGCCAATTTACATTATCAACTCAGTTGATAAAACCAAAATTACTTGTACAATGACCAACTTAGGATATGGGGCAAACAGGTAAAAAGTTTGTATCCCACATGCCTTTTGCTGCTGGTGATTTACAAAATTTCTCCTGATTTCTAACATTCCATTAAGTTCCAACTTGTCGCCTATTGCCGATTACACCACAAGCTGAAACATTCCTACATTTCTGTTTGTTTCCTTTTTTGATCTCTTGGAAGACAGCCACATGGATACTCAGTATTACAGACTAGATTGTGTTGGTGTGGGTTGGTACATCAATAAATCACAGAAGAAATGAAAACGTGGCAAGGACATTAGTGACACACTCGGCTACACCTCATGTGCCACATTTGATGTCATCTGTGATCTATGTAATACTGAACAGACGTTTGACAACAAGAATTCTGGAACCAGTCGTTCAAAGGCCAATTAACACTAATCTAGGGTTAAATGTTAATCTTGGTTTTTTCTAGTTCTTTGTTCGAAAGCCTTTTTATGGATAGTTATTCCCTTTTAAAGGACAATCACAAGGAAGTCTTATAAAATAAATAACTTCACATCGATCATGAAGCTAGCATCTATCACTTAGGCGGCCTACGTACAGGTATGGTAGATTTACAAAGTCAGATTCCTGAAGACTCTCGATTCCTAGATTAGAAATTTCAAAGAATGTGTCATAGCAACAATAACAATAAATTAGGCCGCGTTCAAGGGAGATTCCGTCGGACATCGATCGTTAAGAGTGTATTGAAATTGGCGTCGAGCTTATCGAGATAGGCAAGATGCATGTACGCCTCATTACCCGTGGAAAGTTTGATATCGTTTTGGCTTGAAAGGACGTGGATATTTTAGATTTACAGCTCAACTTTTACATGGGAAATACCAGAAATATACCCTTGAGAATAATCTTATCTGTGATGACGAACTGCAACGCCATTACTGTTTGCCTTTGTACCTCGAGTTTGTTGATAAGCAAGGGTCCCGCGTTTTCTTCCATGACGTCGTCATGTTCAGTTTCTTCTTGCCTTTCCCGCTGCATTATTTCCTAAAATAATCTTCACAATAACTATCAGACAAACACCTAAATGCTGGAAATGACAATTATAAAGCCTAATCCTAGTCTACAAACAAGTAAAAAGCTCAACTCTTCGCAAAACTGCCGCCAAGGTTTTTGAATCAGAGCGGGAACCTAAGATATGTTATGTAAGCGTAAATAAAATGTTCTCTTGATGATGTCACGTGACATTGCTCAAAGTTGTAAGTAACATTTGATTTCCTTATTATAATTCAAGCAACTAGTTAGACACTTTTATATAGCATATGAACTTGTACGATGACAATGATTTATTGCTCAAAATTAGGATGGAGAGGACAAATGAGATCGATGAGATCGAAGGGTGTTAAATAAAAGTGGGGCCACTTTGGTGACGTAGCTTAAAGGGGAGGTTACTAAGGATTACGGAATCACCGAATCGCCAAAAGTTGTTGGAAAAAATAGGAATTACACAGTGATGTATTTTTTGTCGCCTCGCATGGTTACCGAAAGGATGAAACATGGCTGAGGTAAAGGAAAGGGTAAAGAGATCGTCAGTAACGAAATACACCAATGAATCAGATCAATGCAAAAAGATCACCCAGAAATAATTTATTGAAACACCGGGGGCGAAGTGGTTTCGTGTCGTTTGATTATGTTACGACTAGTGGATCCCAACGAGGTTAAACCATGGCAGAGCTGTGCAATATGTAGCGACAAGGTATTTTTCAGGACACCAAGAGAATTTAATTCTCATCTAAGACAGGTGCACTGCACAAAAGAAGGAGGATCGTTCGTTTGCCGTTATGGTAAAAATGGCGTTTGTCCTTCCCTACCTGTTGAAGGTGTCAGCGACAAAGACTACGAGGATCATGTAAGGAAGAATCACACAAAAGTGGAGGAGGGTTAGTGTACAGTTAACAATTAACATATTTTGATCGTCATAGATCATTTCCCTGGTGTCATTCACTTAGCTTAAGTCACATCATTTCATCCAGTTCCCCAATTCCTGGTTAAATTTGAAATATAAAAACAAAAAGAACATACATGTACATGGCTCCTGAAATTAACACGATTAGTTTTATTATGATGACTGTAGTAGTACAAGGCAGTGTTGAAGAGTTTACATTTTGCCACATTTTCGTGTACGTTTCATCAATTCGAACTCAAGTAGACTGCACTGAATCCACATAGAGGTCGAAGTCTGAAGAAATTATTAGAAAATATAAGTACGGTTATGTACATGTACTTCTAAATTTCAGCATCAAAATCGATGTTACACCGGAGATATTTGATTTATATTTTACCCAAATTTTTTTTGATCCTTTAACTCCCATGACCGAACAAGACAGAATTTCTCCTTACCAATATACCTTACCAATCCATTATCAAGCAGACAATAAACAAGAATGAAGAAAAATAATAAGGGGATTTTAAGCTGATTCAATGTCAAATTCTCCAAACTATCATCATAAGAATTGCATGGCAGACAGTAAGGAGAATTACTTATGGGATCTGGGAGTGAAAGGGTTAAGCCACAATTTTGAGAATAGAGATTTTTTTTTTCCTTTTTTTAATCTTTTCCTTGATCATAATATACAGTAATACGGGAATTATTATTGTGTTTATTGTTTCTGCAGAAGAACTTCTCTTTTTTGGATTAAAATCAACTTTCTTTTCAATTTAAGGTCGATAATATGCTTTAGTATCCAACTATGTGTCGTAGACTACAAATAACATGCGATATTTGTACTCCAGAAATATATACAAAATTCGCCTGCACTGACATAATAATTTGGTGTGTTGGATAATAAATCTCTTAGATATTTTGTTGTGTAGTATTGCTAAGTATTTACTCATTGTTTGTATTCTGACTCGCCCTATGGGCTCGTCAAAATACGGCACAACTCATAGCAATACACAGTGATACTACACACCAAAATGTGTAATAAGATGTATGAACTGTGTTCATGTGTTACGAATTCAATGGTTGAGTGGCAGGTGATTTGTAGTCTAAACAGAACACAGGGTTGTTGGAACAGCATCAAGAAGGTTTATTCCAAAATGAACGTAGTTTCCACTTGATAAGCTTTACAGTAGTACATAACTCAGTAAACTTACACAGCCTCCGCCAACTTTGATCAACTTGTAAAATACACACAGCCTCCGCCAACTTCAATAAACTTGAAAATACTCACAGCCTCTGCCAAATTCAGCACACACTGCCTCGTCACACTTGACTGATCACGACTAACTCTCTTTGCTTGTGGAAACTTAGTTTTTCGGTTAACTTGTCCTACTTATATACTTACACGATAAATTTCTAGAATTTTCTAAAAGGGTCTAATTATAGCAACATTACAGAATACACCACTTTTAGAATGATTACATAATATACTAAAATAAACAAGCCATGACCTTTTGCAAAGTTTCCAGAAGGTCATGCATGTCACGCAACACTATTTTTCGTAACATCATGTAAGTTACAATGTCTTAGCATTAAGCTACTTTTCTATTTAACAAATAAGCTCCACATTCCTATGCTTCTGTTCAGTAATAGATAATAAATGACCTGAAAAAAAAGTTGCGTAAGAGTCGCAACTGAGTGTGTCACTGATGTTCCTCAGGGCTGGACACTAACTGTAGCCAACTGGCCAGAGACTACTAGAAATTCAATTTTGGCGAGTGGTTTTCAATTTCCACCAACCAGTTTGGCTAGTAAACACACTGAAATTATTGTAACAACTAAGGTGTCACTAGCCACTTGGCTAGTAAACTGAAAAGTTAGTGTCAAGCCCTGGTTCCTACCACATTTTAAATCATCTGCAATCAAATACTGTACAGAGACCCACAGCAACATGGTATCTATTTAATTTTGTTTAATAATTATATAAAAAAATGGAAAACACTAGTGATAGCAATGTCATTGACAAGTATGTGTCTCCTCCAAATTATTTTAAATAAGAACCTGAATCAAAATGTGTGCACAACTCAGCTTATTAGACAAATTCAATGAAGTACTTTTAATTAGTATGTAACTTTGTTCTTCTGCAGTAAAATCAGAGAGTCGTGCTCCTGTAACCACTGATGAATCACTATACCCAAGACCTAGATTACCACCCATCTCATTTCCTAATGCAAGTTCTTTCACGGTATATTCTTCTACACAAAACCTTCCTGCCATCTTAAATGACCCACGACTGCTGAAAAGACAGACAGACTTCTTCACCAAGACATGGGGTGAAGATTTTACATCACAAGATGTTCCACCCCTCACATT
Source organism: Stylophora pistillata (assembly GCF_964205215.1). Taxonomy (NCBI): domain Eukaryota; kingdom Metazoa; phylum Cnidaria; class Anthozoa; order Scleractinia; family Pocilloporidae; genus Stylophora; species Stylophora pistillata. The sequence goes on from NC_142524.1 coordinate 19,507,975, forward strand.
GCTACCAAATATCCCCAAAGCTTCCTTTGATGACTACCTCAAGAAAACTGAGTTTGTGAGTAACCTGTTTATTCCTCTTTGCAGCATGATAAGATATTTTTCTATGTTGATAGCTACGTAGTAAGTAATCCTGTAGATCGAGGCCTTAGGTCCAGTTGGCCAAAAACAGCATGCATAACTTGCATGTGGTCATCAAATCCATGCTTACAGTTTTCTATGAATGTCTTCCTTAACCCTATGACCTCTTGAAAATGACTATATATTTCATTATTCTGACTTACACTGCATGCAAACACCCAAATTTAACCCAAAAAAAAAACCTTGATCTTTTGTAGAGGTTCAAAGTTCATCACAAACTCAAGAAAAACTCAATTGGGGGTGCAACTACAGCAACTCCTGGTGACACTGGGTTTACAGCAGCTGCTGTTGCTGCAGCCAAAAGACAGAGTGGTTAGTGTTCAAAGTACCTGGTGCAGATTATAATTTCATAGGATTTGGAACAAGCTACTTGTAGTATGAAACTAAGCTTAGGGTGATCTCTGCAGCATACATGTCATGTTTCATGTACAAGGACTCACTTTCTTTGAATTTTTGATTTTCCAGTTGACAAAGCTGCATCAGACATCAGCCTAGTACCAAAGGTTTGTTGTTCATTTTGAATTGTTTATTTTTGATAGAATTCTGACGAACATAATCATTTAAACTCAAGTTACTGTATTTCCTCCATTAAGCACCCAGGCAGTTATTTAAAATTTGAGTAAAATGAGGGGCATGTAGTCGTTGGAAAAAAGGCATTAATCAAGGTGAGGGGGGGGGGACTTTTTATTCTCCTGTACATATTGATTTTCAATGCATTTGAAGCATAAAAATTTACTAAAGTAAAGTAAATAAAAATAATAGAAACTGGTTTTCCATGTATCCCTACTACTTGAGAAAATGAGGGGCAGGCACTTATTCAAGTGGGGCACTTGTTTGACATTATGGCTAGAAGCTTAAGGTGGGTGCTCACTTGAGGGAGGATGCCTATCTGAGAGAATGGGTGCTTTTTCAAGGAAATACAGTATCTCTTTTTTGATGGATGGTTTAATTGACTGTCTTGAAGGATTGATTAATTGATTGATGGCCAGCGGTCGTCAAGGATCCCTTAGGGGGGGCAAAGCAGAAGGGTGGCTCAAAGAAGTTTATTGGAAATTACAAACTGTTGCATACTGATCATTATTTTTGTCAGCATAGAAACTTTTTTAAGTTATCTTGGCCAATTTCAGGTGTTCATGATGCCCAATTTTGCTTTGGAAGACCCTGAGATCTTTAACAATGTCCTTCCTTGGAGTATGGTGACTCAAGAACCAGCTGATGGTGCAAGGGCTGTGCCAAGGAACTCAGCAAAGCTTCTTCAGGAAAAGGTAGTGATAACCATAGTGACCAGAGTCCAGCGCACATAAACCGTTGAGCCACAGCATCTCCCACTAACCTATCCCGGTTTCTAGACTAATTTTGTCATCATCCCCTTGGATAAGATAGTCAGCAAATTTTAGGTGTGAACTGTCCAACAAATTGCCAAGTTTCCTTAACAATTCCATGGTATCGGTATATACTACCGGGAAAAGAGTGGCACCAGAAGAGTTGAGTTTCTTCCTCAAGAACACAATTCATGACATTAAGTTAGTGCTCTATTTGGGCAACAGGTGTTCCTTCATTTGTTGAATTCTTTTTTCAAATTGTTTTTGGACCTGAAATCTTTGAGTAAATTATATAAGCAACATTAATTTACACCAAATTCTGTATTGAAGCTAAGTCACCAGTCAGAGAGAAGAGCTAAAAATATTGTTTTGTTTTTTACCCAATTGATATGAATCATTTGTTGTTGTTTTTTTTAATTCTTTTCTCAGTTGTCGCATTACTTGGACATCACAGAAGTGAATCTGGCTCATCAGATCTCACTAAGATCAGAAGATTTCTTTAGTGCAATGGCATCCCAAGATCAGCTGCAGGATCATGTTGGAGAGACAATCAGTGAGATTAAACATTTAAGGTAAATGTAAGGTTTTGATTTAAATTTGCCTATGAACTGCACAATCCTGTGCACTTCTATTGAAAAACAGACATTCTTCCTCTTTATAAGGACAGTATGGGATGGGATAAGCAAGGCTGGAAAAAACTCTCTGGCCCAGGAAGATATGAGGTGGGAGAAGAAAGAGGGTCATGATCAGGCTTGGCAGGAAAATATTTTGCTCATGATGCACAGACCTTGTTGTGCTTGCTCTGTACATCATGACCTTCAGCTAAATATTGTCCCATTTAGCCCTTGCACTCAGTCGATAAGTAAATATTCATCTATTGCAATTTTGTGCTCAGATCAAAATAATACTCCCAGATAAGGATTTGACTCATGGCTTTTAACAATTAAGTTATTGTAACTTATGATAACATTGTTGAAAAGGTTTATACTTGTGATTTTAATATTAATTGATGCTAGGCTCCCCTTTTTTTATTCTCCAAGAATGAAGGTGCAAAAAGTTCAAGAGGTTTTGTGTTCAGGATTCCTGAATGTTCTCAGGCTTTCATCGTTGAGATCTAAATATGTCAGTGTTTTTGAAAAGGTGAGAGAAGCTAACAGATTGCCATGGAACCCTTTTCCATCTAGCATCCTCAGATATGAAACAGAAATGAAAATCATACAAAACTTTTTTAGTCTAAGCTGAGTTTTGCATCCCTTGTGTTGGTGTTCCCCGAATAGAGGTGCAACAAAGGAGGGGTCTTACTTTTAACAAACTTGTAATAACATCATGTTGTGAAGGTTTCAGTACAATAATTAAGAATTGTTTAAGTGGGAGACTGAGAATGTTCTGCAGAATCTTGGCTTGTATTGTTTTTTTTTTTTTTTTTCTAACAAAGGGGATCCTGAGAGTGGCTAACATCTAATTTTTCTTTTAAATATCACCCTCAAATTGCACACCAACTTAGCACCATCTAAGCAACCTCTTGATTGTTAATATAAAACTCTCCTTGTCAACACAGTAGGAAAGGTATAGAGAACAGTATCAAGAATATACGTCATACTGATGTCAGGGTGTAAAGGGCTATGGTTGGTGACTGCTGCTGTCACTATTCTGTCATTGTTTATTAGGAAAGTTTGAATGAAGCAAGCAAAGGCTTAGTTGCTCTCTTTGGTTATCACAGACATGAAAAAAAAAAAAAGAGGTTAAACACGAAGGCGCGCTATATAAGGAAGTCTTCCCTGGGAAGACCTGGGCTCATTTGTCACTCACTGTTGACGTGTGCAGGTCAAATTTAAATGCTGGTAGATAAACAAAAGGAGCTAATGAGATATCTATTGTTTACTTCCACCAGCATGGTGGCATGAGGTAACGTGCAAACCACCTACTTCGATCTCAAATTTACCGCCACAAATAAAGACAGTTTCCATTGGAAAAAGGAAATACAAATCTCAAAAATTCTTGTATAATTGTGACGAAGACATAAAACAATTTTGAGGAATGCGCCCACTGTTCACTGCTTTGGAGTAGCTGTAGCTCAAGCTGACTTGACTCTAAGAGTTCTACATCAAACGACGGTTGATTGACAAATGGTCCAGTGGGACCTAAGGCTCCTTTTATAGCGCACCTTTGTGTTTTAACTGATTGGGCATTGTCAGATAGATTTTGTCAAGCAATCTAAACTCTTACATTAATGCAAAGAATAATTTTGATCAGTAATCATCACTTTACCTTTAGCATGCAGAAGTGCAAAATGTAATTTCTCCCTGTAATGTTCCAATAGTATCCAGCAAACAGGTAATGAGAATAATCAAACTCATCACGCAGAAGTTGTTATCTTAATCAAGCAACAAATTCTCACAACTAATTTACAAAAATATGAGAAGCAGTTTGAGGAGAGAATTAAGAATCGGGGTTCAGTTTTATATAAAAGATGGATAACTTCATTCATAGGCCTCGGTTGTTTGAAGGCTGGACAACACTATTTACTGGATAAATCTCTATCCTATGATGGATAGCAAAGTATGTTATGTTAACATGTATCCTCTGGATAGCAAAGTATGTTTTGCTAACACCTATCCTATGGATAGCAAATTATGTTTTCAAAACATAATTTGCTATCCATAGGATAGGTGTTGACAAAACATATTGTTAACATGTATCCTCTGGATAGTGATTTATCCACTGAATAATGTTATCCACTCTATGAAAAACTGGGCTTAGATAAATTGCCATCTGTTGGATAAGTGACAACAAAAAATTTTGTGCTTGCCATCAAATAGGGATTTATGCAGTGGCCGGTGGTGTTATCCAACCTTCAAGCAAGCAGGGCCAGATCTTGGGAGTTTTAGTGCTAACATTTAAATATGAAAAGTGAATGATGATAATAAATCAATGTTTTCTTCAAACAAAAGCTCATCTTTCAAACCCGCAGTCTAATCACACAGAGATCAACGAACGCTTTTCATTCCACTAATTTATTCGTGTTTTTCTCGTTGCCATGTTCCCACCAATAACGTAGCTCCATTTTCTCCCTTTAAAAGCACACAGAACCCACAATTCCTCTATTCGCTCCGACGAAGGGCTAACGCTCGAAACGTCAGCTTTTGTAATCGTTACGGTGGCCAATTTACCATTTCAACTTTGTTGATATATCCAAAACGTTTTCTTCAGCTGAAATTGATGGCCACAGTTCACCAAACCCAGCCAACAATTCAGCTGCTTTTGTCCACTTCAGACTTTGTTGGTGCACTGGATTTGATTGGTACTACTCAAGAAGTTTTGCAGCAAGAACTTGCGGGCATTCAAAGCTTTAGGTATAATTATTATCTCAAAGTTTCTGGCCATGACAATTTTTTAATACAAAGGTTCACTCAGCTTTTTTTAGAAACTTAAGGCAAACATGTCCAGTTCTCAGCAACAGTTGGAGCAATTAATGTCCGCATAACGTGTGTTGGAATGTGAGCTGAATAATGGGAGTTGAGTGAACCAATCAGAACCCTAAAAGTGCAATACTCGGAGTGGAAGACTTAATAATACAGTATGTGGAATAAAAGTCCATTCATACAGATCATTTCAAAGCTTAAATATCTCCACTTTTTGTTTCTACAATTTAGTAACATCAGCATGCTGAATAAAGAGTAATTTATGGAAATTCTCTGTGAGTTGAGAGTGTTTTTTATTTTACTCAGAATAATTGAACCTTTTTGTTTTTTTTCCATTTTTCTTTTCTTTCGTGACTCAGACACTTAGGCTCACAACTGGCAGAACTTGAACGAGTGATCGAGAGAATGATGGAAGCAGATTTTGTTGAGTTTGCAACAGCCAACCTTACCAGGACATCAGAGGATAACATGGAGAGCGAAGGACTTGTTGATGAGGTACTACATGGGAATATACCACCCTCGTGGAGCAGCAGCCTTGAAAGGCATTGCTGATGACCTCATGTTGGTTTCTGATCAACTGCGCGCCTACCCCTCCCTTAACTCCAAAATTAGCCCTAAATTGTTATTGGTTGACTGTTTTGGCTAGGGGAGGGGTGGGTGTGCAGTTGCTTAGATCCTGACGTTGTTCCATGACATTTTGTATGTTTAGGTGCCTTTATTTTAACTGAGTACAACAATTTCATTTATTAAAAAAAAATGAATTTTTTTTTCTGAAACAGGATCGGCTTGCGTCTGTATTGTTTGGTCTTCTCCGGAAACACAAGTTGCATTTTCTTCACTTGTATCGTGACGAAGCTTATGCTACAATAAAGAGTACAGTAAGACAGGTTTGTTGACAATGGAATCAAAATTCTACTCTTTATAGGGGTTTCAAGCGAACTATGACGGCGAAGGAAATGAGAACTTGGGAAAACAAAAGATGTAATAGACAGAACAGTAGCTCAGCACGAGCGTTTTCAAACGTTTTAGATTTCTTAGCCGTCCTTCTGCCAGAGAGGGGGAAAAAAAGTGAAATCACCAAAATTCGCATGGTCTGAGAACAGCAACCCGGACTGCAAATGATTTCAATTTCCATTTGGAATTCAACGCTGCTCTTATACACGTACGTTACACGGAAGTTGAGGTGTGGCGCTGTAAGAGCCGTTAAACGCATTCCGCCATTCGCAAAGTTACAACTAAAAATGCAAATTCATTATGTAATTGTTGTCTTAATCGGCGTTGCCGCCCTGACTCCTTAAGGTGGCTGGAAACAGTTTTTGAGACCTTTACCGACTATAATAAAAGCGCTCAAAAACCAACTTTCCATCTTCGCAGTCGATCCAATTTCACACGTATGGTGGCTAAAGGGTTGAAGTGTGAAAATGTGAGCGTTGCATGGCAATCACCATTACATAATCTGGATAATGTTATGGGGAAATTCCCTAAATAGTATCTCGGGACGGTGTAGGTAATCCTCGATAGATTTTCCCACTACTCCAGGATTTTCCTTTTTTGAGTGAATTTCAACAAATATCCTTTTCCTTCAGACTAAAGAATCTCATACTCAAGATTTTTTAACACGACGACCTGAAGTATGAACTTTGACTGCACAAAGTCATCTACTTAAAATGCTTAAAAAGATGAATTATATTTCAACAGACAGTACAAGATATTGTGACAGACAGCAAAGAGAATGAAGAGGAAAGGTAACATTGTAGCCATAAGGAGTGTCACATATCTATTGGTGGAAATCTAAACCAAGTCGGTATAGTCTTGAGACACATTGTAAAAAAAGTCTGTGGGGGAGTAGGTGGGGAAGATGTGAGTTAGCAATTTGTGTGGAAGATAATAACTAACAACAGAGTTCGCTGTATCTTGGTGGTATAGCATTACTTTTCAGTGCAGTCAACGTTGCAAGCTTATTCCAATGTCAACACCCGTACCGAAATAAAACATAATCAATAGTGAGTTATTCAACGTTTCAACCGTAGGGTCGTCTATCCAGTCAGGCACGTTTAATTCAGGGTTAGAGAGGACAGTGGGTGTGGGGGGGGGGGGGAGGCGACAGGGAGAGATACCCCATCCCCTCCCCTCTCCTTCCTTTTAACCATCGCATACCTCCCTAATTACAAATTTCTCTTCTTTGCCTAGCTTTCCGCAGTTGTAGAAATTAAAGATGGCAGCTGTAAATTTCACCAATTAGATACAGAGTACTAAGCATTCGCTGGCCAAATCACGCCTGCTCTGCAGGCTAGTACAGCATCGAAGCACAGAATCTGAAAGTCTGAGGTGTAATTCTTCCTTGGAACTCAGACTTTCCTTTATTACAAGCTTTAGGCAAAACATGGAACATCTTTCTTTAACAAACGCATTCTAGTAAACCATGAATTCCTCAATCAGTCAGTGAAAGAAAATTGATTTATATATGAGCACACAGGTAGTTAGTACATTTTGCGCGAACTTATTGGCTAGTTCGGAGTGTCGAACATCCACAACTATTAACCTCAACTCTGGTGAATAATTGTCAATTTTTAGTGATTACATTTGCTATTACAAACAGCATTCAATAACTTTTCAAACATCAAGCAGTGATCTCTCTAACCAACTGTTTTATTTTTTCATCAGTCAAAGTATTAATGATGCAATGAGGGGCTTGGATTTCCTGCAATGGATGAACATGCTGGAGAAAGTGTTTAATGCATCTCTGTGTGTTCTGCGAAGGATGCGGGTAAGCTGCAAACAGGACCATCATCAATCCGTTTTCAATACATTCTACAAAGGTTGTCACATCTAGGATTTCTCCATGGCCAGCCAATTGAAAATATAGCATATTAAAGTACCGGTATCCCTGTTGATTTACAATCCTGTTTTTAGCTTTTCCAAGAGAGTTATACGTTTTTGTATCACCGTGACTTGTTAGCTTTTTCTGGGTTGTTTGTAACTTTTGTGAGCCAACGTGGTCTTGACAGTCTGAACGCACGCCACACAGTCAGTAACCTTGTCATTACACGACATTCGCACATGTGCAGACGTTTGACCGCTGTGTTAGGCTCAATAACCAAACGTCTCGTAGGTGATGAGCCTCCGTTCCTCGAACATCGAACTTTAGGGAGGGGTGGAACATGTTAACATGAAATCCCAAGATTCACTGTAATGCTTGGTCAATGTGGCTTGTCTTTAAAACTATGTGTGAAGGACTGATTTTGAAGTTAATGTCTATAGTGAACTATATGCCTGTTAAAACTCTTGGAGGAGATACAAATGCACATGTAGTTTTTTTTTTTCTTAAAGTTTTTATACATTTTACAGGAAACAAGGAAAAAAATAGGTAGAGGGTCTTGTCTTGATATGACATAAAATTTCACTGGACTCAATTAAAAGGAAATTATAGCATCTATTTGGGAGAAGTAAAACTGAGACAGTGGGAGCCGAAGGGTTCAGGGTTGACCTTAATTTGGAGAATTAGCCCTTTGTGGTGGATATAGTAATTTCTTTAGTGATTTGCTTACCTTTATATAAAAATTCATTTGAAAATTTGCCACGAAAGTGTTGCACTTGCTAGTCATGGTAGTTCACCAGCTGATTTCCGCTTTCTGACGCTTTTCCGCTGCTACATAAAATTAATCTTGTAAATGTTGTTTGATTATTCAACCATTGCGATTCCAATTTTAGGTGTTGCATCAGAGCATTGTGCGAGTGTTGATGATAGCCGCTGGAGGTGTTACAACTCACTTCGATCAAGATGACTTGGAAAGTTTAGGCATTTCTGAATCTGATTTTCTTAAACCTGTTTGGTAAGAGTTTGTTTAGGCTTCTATTATTACTTTAATAGCCGGTAACTAGTCTACATGTTTACTTGCCAACACTCAAGCCTGTGGATTAAAGTCTTTATGTTACATATGAATAAAGGCTGATAGTTTCTAAAGAAACTGTTAGGGGCTGCGTCGGTGGCGGTAACGAAATAATTTGGATATATTTCCAATAACTTAGCTCCATTTTCTGCCTTTAAAAGCACACACAACCCACAATTCCTCTATTCGCTCCGACGAAGGGCTAACGCTCGAAACGTCAGCTTTTGTAATCGTTACGGTGGCCAATTTACCATTTCAACTTTGTTGATATATCCTATTTGTTTATGTTACATAAGCTCGCTTCTTCCAATTTACTGTAATTGGCAAAGAAATATTCACATACTTTCTTATGTCACTCAGCAGTGGAATGGACATCTTGATAAACACAACTGATTATAAGAAACTGACGCAGGAAAGTAAGGAGCTGTTATGTGCAGGTTGTGAAATGGCACAGCTGCGTTGTGCGAAACTTATTAATGTTAGAGGAAAGGTAGGTGCAGATTCTCTCCGTTAGGTGTTTTTTAAATAAGTATGGGGCTTCGCTGCGTGCGCTGCGAGCTCCGCTATAAAGTGTTCAAGTTTGCACTGAGGCCAAGAGGTTCATCCAGCTGAGCTTGTCCTTGTTTCCGTGGCATGAAGTCAGAAGTATTATTGCTACTTCCCTTGGACGGGATGCAAGTCCAAGGCAGGTTAACCTCTCCCTATCAACTAAAGGCAATCGCCCTTGAGGCACCGTCAAACAATACTTATAGGTCTGATGCCACAGCATTGAACTACAGAGAATTGTCCGTCGGTGTACTAGGTTCATATTTAGTGGTAAGAGTCACATCATGGTAAGGTTATGAGAGTGCTGAGTTTCGGTTTCTTTCTTCAACATAGAGGATGATGATAAATGGAAAGCTTTTTATGTGGGGCTTTGTTAGTGCCATTTGACACTTTTCATAAAGTTTTGCTACGGTGACACGTAATGGCACACACTTCATTCATAATTCAAGATCGCTTCCTTGCACTTCTATCAGTTTTCGGTTAAAACTCGGTTTAGTGTTTTGAGCTATGATGCCGTCCTATTGCCCTGTTCATATTTAGCCACAGAAAAAACGTCAACCCGCAAAACGAAGACCTTCACTGTAACTACTTCTTGTATTTAGCCATTCGTGTGAAAACATCGTAATTCGTAAGTCGGCTTTTCCAGCGTTAACCCATCGTCAGAGTGAATACACGAAAGGCTGACGCTTGGAACGTCAGCTTTGCAAACTTTTTGTGGTGTCCAGTTTACATCATCAACTCAGTTGATAAAGTCAAATTATCTTTCAATACCACCCCACCTTCCCCACCGACGCAGCAACACGGTTTCTTTAGAAACGTAACCCCTTTCTTTATGTGAAGGCATCATTTTGTTGTCAACAGGCTGGTTATCTGGACAGCTTATCCTCGGCAGAGTTTGTTAGGCTGACACGTATGGTGGAAGACTTTGTTATGGACTGTGAGAAAATATGTGGACGTCAGAGCCATAGTCTGAGGGCCACTCTTTTGTCACAAGCTAAAAAATTTGTGGAAAGGTTCCACGAGGAACGCAAAAATAAGTTAAGGTGAGGCATTTGTTTTCATGCAGCTCTAAGTGCACTTACAAAGTTGTATCTTCAGCTGGTAGATTGGAATGAAGATTTTGATTCTTGAGAATCATTCCAATTTATTGGGAGAAAAGGAGACCATTTTATTTGATTAAACCCCCTCCATATTTTAGTTTCTTTGATAGCTTTTGAAGCATGTAAAGATGAAATAAACAATTTTTTTTTTTTTTTTTTTTTTAAAATCGAGTTTCCAGATGGGATTTGAACCCACGACCCTCCGTGATCTAGTCGGATGCTCTAACCACTGAGCTACAGGAGACTCTATGGTGAGCAAGGGTCAATTAGTGGGTATTGACTGAAACCGCATCACGCGGCTACACAGCCAAACATCAGCTAGCGCATAGAAGCTCACTAACAGCATCACGCTGTCACATTAAAGCATCACATGCATTAAAGCATCACATGCAGCCAACCAGCCTCCAAAGTGAGCATGTAAAGATGAAATAAACAATTTTTTTTTTTTTTTTTTAAATCGAGTTTCCAGATGGGATTTGAACCCACGACCCTCCGTGATCTAGTCGGATGCTCTAACCACTGAGCTACAGGAAACTCTATGGTGAGCAAGGGTCAATTAGTGGGTATTGACTGGAACCGCATCACGCGGCTACACAGCCAAACATCAGCTAGCGCATAGAAGCTCTGAGTTACTACGCTTTTGAAGCGCGGGAAAACTCGAATGTCCATGGCACGATTTGTTTTAGGTTTGAATCTGATTGAAGTGGTGTGAGTTTTGGTAGACCAGCCACAGAGTAAAGAAAAGTGAAATCAAAACAATCCGGTATTTCTTTCAAAGCATTGAAAATTGCTCTCCCTCTGTCGCTTGATGTCACCTTTTAAAATACATGAACCAAGTTACAATGTATGGATTGACCTTTCTTTTACGGGAATTATTTTTTAGTCTGATATTGGACAATGAGCGATGGAAACAGGCTGATGTTCCTACAGAGCTCCAGTCTTTAGTGGACTCCTTAGTTGATGGTAAGGCTAACTTTAATATTCCGACTGTTTAGGTTCATTATAATTTATAAATTTATCGTTGTTTCTTTAAATTATAGTTGTTTTTTTTTTTTTAAACTTATTACAAGGTGTTTACCCACGGGGCAAGGAGCCAACTTTTTCTATAGGTATGTGCAAAGTCAAGTAGTAATGTTTCTGTTCGAGGAAATAGTTAAATAAACATTTCTTTAGTCACCAGCGAGGGAGAAAATAATTCTGTGTCGCCTGTCAGGCAGTTGGATGTCCTCCCAAATGAGCTGCAGTAAACCATTAGCGAGCGAGGCTATGTAATCCTTAAGACATTCAGAGAGCAAATTTGCTATTGAGTGTCGAAAAGTAATTATGGAGTGCTTTGGTTTTGCATCACTTCGCTCTGTGATTGATCAAGAAAACTCGCGCTCGTTTCCTCAACCAAACAGGCTCAAAACTAAAACTAAACGCGACTTGGTCACCTGCGTTTTGTCGTGCTCCAGGCGCGGGAAAGTTTGTGGGGCTTGAGTTTTGAGTTTTTTCTGGGGCTTGGATTCTTGGTCTTGATTCCGTGGTCTTACAGCAATCAATCGAAAAGCGCTCAATGCGAGGGAAAATTTTTGGCGTAGCGTCTTTTTGTCAAGGGAGATTAGAGTATATCGGAAAAACCCTCGTTCGGTTGATACAATAGTACAACAGTTATATCATGTTCTCCAACGTGCTCGTTTTCACTTGCAAAATGAAATTCTTTTCAGGTCCCACGGCAACTAGCGACAGCAAGCCATCCCCAGTTTTATTTGTTAATGGAGAAAAATTTACGGTTGTTGGGTAAGTTTAGGGACGTTTTAAAAGTTTTTTTTCTGTTCTTATTTTCACATGTATCTACAATGATTTGGAGAGTTATTTATCTATATGAACTTAACTGAGTTACTACGAGCGCCCTGATTGATAAAAAAAACTATCGTTTTTTTGCACCGTTAAACCTATACAATATTGAAACATTTTGTTTGTTTGAAGTTTATTTTATAAAATCAACAGACCGCACTTTCTATAGGTTTAGCCTCCGGCTCCGGATTTACAAACTTTTCTCATTTGCTCCCAACGATTCCCACTTGGTTTTTATCCCGGTAAACCGGTTAGAAGTGCGGTCTGTGGCTTAACTGATTTATCAAAATTATTTACCTTTACGTGATGCATTAGTTGTCGTGATGATTACAAGTAACTGACTGGAACTCATTTTTATTTCTCTCGAAGCAGTTCATATATAATCTTAATTTTACTTGTATAGCCTTTCATTCAGGGCAGTCATGGAGCTTCCACAGCTGTATTTCGACGACTGTGTTAGGCATTGGACAAATCTCAATGCACTAATTGTGTTTGTTCTCTCGTATTTTTGTTTTCACAGAACAGTGCTGTTATTGGTGAACATGTTAGTGGAATACTGCCAGTGTGTAGATGACACCCCGATGCTGGTCACAGACATTATGAATAAATTGTTTGAAACTTTGAAGGTCAGTTTCATATTTACAGTCCGTTACAGCCAGTAGTTAACCATGTTGTAAACGCAGAAGATTTGGAACGCAAATTTACTAACGATTAAAGTGAAAAAGTAAGCTTTTGAACTAAAACAATGAAAAATTAGTATTTTAGTAATTTGAATGATAATGATTTGAATGTGTTTTATTATAAAACCTTCCTCTCGCCTCCCTTTTCTTCAACCCGCTTGAATTTCACCAGCAGTTAGGCCTGGATACTTTTTTCAGGTGTTAGGATTGAGTTTTGTAGGCTGGTCGAGCACAATTGATTTTAGGAATCCGTTACCAGTTTCCTTTTCAATACAGCACATCTCGATCGAGTGCCTTAAAAAAAAAAAAAAAGCAAAGTAATTACTTAAGCCGCTCAGAACAGGTCAGAATACTGCAAGGTTAGGAGCGTATGGGAATTCAATCTAGAAACAAGCAAAGTGCCTGAAGCGCGGGTATGGTTTTAGTTTTGAATCTGATTGGTTGAGAGGATGGTGCGAGTTTTCTGCAGCAATCACAGAGCGAAGTAACTTAGCGCCAGTGCTTTCTTGGATCACTTTTGACACTGAATTGAACATCGCTCTATGACATTTGTAACTCATTTTGATGGGTTAGGCAGACACAGGTTCCAGTCCCCTTGCAGATTTCCACTATACTGTATCTGTGTCTATCTAGAAATGGCAATGGCAGAAGACCTTGACACGTGCAATAATAACATCACTACCACCATTATGGAAAGTGCAGTGGAGACCGCTGGGAGAAACAAACCACCAAGACAGGAAAAGCTCTCCAGAGTAACAAGGCAACTTAGAGAGAAGCGGCGCCAGATGAAGAGAAGTGGAACAGATGTACAGCACATCGAGTACACTGAGATCTGTAAAGCCATCAGACAGCGCATGAAGGAGGAAATAAATAGATACAATGAAGAAGAACAGTTAAAACCGCTGGCAAACAACACAGGCCTCATGTCTACGAAACGGATGCAGTGTCAGGCAGAAACAACATCGTTGCCTTTAAAGAGAAAGACGGTAGGCTCATTGAAGACCGTGACAGGATGATCAAGAGGTGTGAGGAGTTTTACACCGAACTCTATAGCACCAGACGACCACAAGATCAACCTTTCATTGATGGCCACTACGTGGAAACAGGTCCAATCCCTCCCATCCGACAATCAGAAGTAAGAAACGCAGTCAAGCGTCTAAAGCGTGATAAGGCTCCTGGAGAGGACAATATCACCGCTCGCATTCTACAGGATGGCGGAGAGCCTATTGTCAAGATACTCACAAAGCTGTTTAACAGATGCGTTGTGGAAGGCAAAGTCCCCAGCTGTTGGAAAAACGCATCGGTAATCATCATCCACAAGAAAGGAGACACGGCTGATATTAAGAACTACAGGCCGATCAGCCTTCTGCCAGTAACTTACAAAATCTTTTCACAAATCCTACTTCAATGGATGCAAGGTGCCTTAGATGAACACCAACCAATAGAGCAAGTAGACTTCAGGGCGGGTTTCTCTACCGTCGACCACATTCACGTTGTAAGTCAGCTACAAGAGAAGGTAAACGAGAATAAGATTCCACTCTGTTTTGCTTTTGTTGACTACGAGAAGGCGTTCGACTCCATTGAATTTACACCGCTTTTCAAGGCACTGGAGAACCAAGGAGTTGATCAGGATCATATCACTATCTTAAGTGACCTGTACAATGGTACCACCTCGGTTCTAAAACTACATAGGGACAGTGATCAAATAACGTTGGGAGCTAGACAGGGTGACAACATATCACCTAGACTCTTTATATCATGTTTTCAGGATGCGATCATAAAGAGAATTGATTGGGAAGGCAGAGGCCTCTCCATGGATGGAGAATACCTCTCCCATCTAATTTTTGCTGACGATATCATGTTGTTGGCCAAGTCACCAGAGGAAGTGAACGGTATGCTCATTGACATCCATATGACAAACAAACCAGTTGGCTTCAACATGCATCTAGGCAAGACTAAAGTGATGTTCAATGACCATGTCGGCAAGTCAATAATAACTGTCGATGGCAAGACCATTGAGGAGGCAGACAGCTATGTCTACTTAGGAAAGACATTGACACGAGATAATGACCTACTTCCTGAGATTACGAGAAGGATTGCAGTTGGTTGGGCAGCCTTTGGAAAAGTGGACAACATCATGAGAAGCCGCAAGGCAAGTATGAAGATCAATAGGAAGATACACGATGAGTACATTCTACCAGTAATGACTTACGGGTGCGAGACATGGGCATTAAACAACGCTATGGCAGCGAAGCTTGCGGTCGCACAACGAAAGATGGAACGTATAATGCTGAACATTACCCTTCGAGACCGAAAGCAAAACACCTGGATTCGGCAAGAAACTGGTGTAAGCGATATCGTCAATGCTATCAGGTGGCAAAGCACAGATGGGCAGGTCACATAGCACGGCTGTCAGATAATAGATGGACCATTAGAGCAACAGAGTGGACCCCAAGAGATTGGACCAGAAAACAGGGTTGTCCAAAAACACGATGGAGGGATTATCTCACCAGACAGCTGGGACCTGCATGGTCGAGATTGGCTAAAGTCAGATACCTGTGGGATCATTCTAGGGAGGGGTTCCTCCGCCGGGAGTGAATTTAGCCCTGATGATGATGATGTATTTGTGTCACATGATACATGTTTTAATGCCTTTTTTCACGTATTGCACGTTTTCTCTCTTTTGTCGTCAGCTACGACTTTTCTCATTCTTACCATTGGTTACGTTCTATATTTCCCGCCATTCTCGCTAACGACATCGAGGGAGGTTCAGTATTTACTTGTTTCGTTATTAATTTATGTATTGCTATTTTTAGCCTGACGGCGCCTAATTATGTAACTTTTCCTTAGATGTTCAACTCTAGAACGTGTCAGCTGGTTCTTGGAGCAGGAGCTCTGCAGCTTGTTGGACTGAAGACCATCACAGCCAAACATCTAGGTATTGTGAAAGAAAAGTGTTTTTCTTATTTTTTTTTTGTTTTTATTTTTTCCAATGGATGTTTGTATGATTCAATTCAAAAGTTTTGATTGGCTTATCTACCATTTTAAATGAGAACCAATTTTAACATGGCTGAGCCGGAAGTCATCTGTACCTCATCATCATGCGGCTCTTTTAACAATAAAATAATTATTGTGAAACACAGAGTATTGTGGGGCATGACTCCAGACTCCTAGGTATGACCAAAATGGAATTTCTCCTTAGATCTTCAATTCAGTTTCGAGCAGAAGAGTGCTGAGAAATTAAGAAATAATATGAAGTGAATCCTGTGTTCTGATTGGCCACACGAGCGGGAAAAGTAGCCAATCTTGCTTGTTCGAGATTACCCGCTTTGATCCCGCGCAAGGAAAAAACTCGTGCAGTGAACTTGATGCAGAGTTCGTAATGGAGTTCGGCGATGGAGACGAAAAACCCGGTAGAAGATAGTGAAAACAAAGAAAGCATAAAGTACTCTCGTTTATTGTGCGACAAACACTGTTGGCTTTCTTTCCCCGCTCTCGGAATAAACAAGCCATTCTTGATTCATGTAAACCAAAATTTTTTTTGCTAAAACGCAAAAAAAAAAAAGTACTCGGCCAATATCTAGCCATCTTGACCTCACGCTGGTCAATAACGCGTATATATCATGTAGGGGAGATCCTTTGATTCGACGCTTCAACGTCAAATTTTCACAGAGAAAATTAAATGAAATGAATAGCTGTTAGTATAGAAAAGTGAAGTTGTGATCACAGGAGTGATAGGGTTAAGGTAACCTGAAATGGCGAAGAGTAGATGATGCCCCCCCCCCTCCAACTTCAGCAGTGGTAGGCCTCTTGCCTTGCCAAAGTTAACAAAGCGGTTATTATAACGTATGGTTCTAAAGTTTGTTTGTTTACATGTTTGTTTTGTCAGCTCTTGCTGCCCGCTGTTTAGAAGTCGTTACAATTCACATTCCTGTCTTCAAAGCGCATTTCGAGGAAAGGCTACCGCCAAAGCAGTACGTTTTACTGTCACAGTTTGATCAAATTCTGAAGGTGAGCGGTGGCATGTATTGCGATTGTGTCCTTCATAAGATTGGTGAACACAATTGCCCTAGGAATAAAAAAATCACCGGTTGTACTTCGTATGTGAGAAGGAATAGCAGGTGTGGACAACGCAACATCGATCCATCCTTCACCACAAACTAGAACCTCGCCATCCCCAACCGAATAGTCATGCAAAGTCACCCACGTCACTGATTGAAGATAACGTGTAATTCTCGTCTTGTTTTCCAGGATTACAACAATCATCGTCAAGAACTGTTCAGCAAAATTGTAAACCTGATGGAAGAGCTCTTCAAAAGTATTTTCTCGAAGGTATACTGTAAAGCATCGCTTGTTTACACTGCTTTCAGTGTACGGGAATTTAATAGGTTTTACTTTTTTCTTCAACAGTGGGAGGTCAAAGCTCCAATGCCGTCTCAAGCCATGCGCGGTGCGGTGAAGCAAATCACAAAACTCCACGAGTCCGTGTCTCTTGTTTTACCGGGAGCGCAAGTTGAGGTGAATTTGTAATTCGTATAGAATCAGAACCTCTCCATTTGCCGCCTGGTGACCTTTAGTTGGAAGAGTTTTAACTACTCTCTGGAGGTTCCACGGCCGACATTGGATCAACGCTTAGAGTCTTAAAATGTTTTAGGAAATGAGCTGCGTATACGCTTATCACAAAGTGAATGTAGCGAAGCTTCCGATATTGTGGACAGATATCTCAGTAGGTCCACTTAAGCTTATCACAGCCCAGGGGCGGCGGGCGGCGGAGCATTTTGAAACGTGGGGGTGGCACCCAGCCATGAACATACTCCTTCTCAAATTTTCCAAACTGCCCTTTGCGTTGTGCGTTGGTACAAGCAAACCTCTTTGCAATCTCTATTATTTCGAGTGTGTCTGTGATCGATTTGTGAATTACTTTAATTTTTTCCGGCACATTCTAGAATCTTTCAGCCTAGCATTCGATTGGGTTCCCACAGACAAAATGTAATCATGTCTAATTTCCTAGACACGCTCCAGTTTAATGAGGAGCTGCTGCAGTTGATAAGCTTAGCAAACATAGGCCGGAGCTGTTCTAGAAATGTTTTACAACATATTATTTTGCTAAACGTGAAAAGATCACGAAATTGAATATTTTGTTAATTTTTATGCTGCGTTAGCGATATTTTCGGCACCAAAACGCTTGTGAGGTTGTGCCCCCCAAATTTTCGTTAATGGGAATGGGGGAAGCCTCCTGCTCCTCCTTCGCCGCCTTTGCCGTCAATTTGCAACCCCTCTGGTTTTGTGCACAAGGTTTCTAATGTAACCTTATACGTTATCATTTGTTTGATTGTTTTTTTCTTTCTGTACTTGTTCAGGCCATATTCAGAGACATCAAAAGAGCTTTCAAGGAAAGTTTGGCGCATAAGCTGGACAAGTTAGGAGTCACGAACGATGGTGGTCCGCAGCATGGGTAGGTATTATAACGGGAAGGCAAAGAGAAAGTAGTGGAACCCCTGTGCGCTATTAATGATCTCGTTTATAAGCCCTCTTTCACAATCTGAGGCGACTGACCTTCAAAAAGTTAGTTTTCTTCTTACTTATTTTTTCTCACTTAGAAACTTGCGCATGACAGACGGACTTGATGGTTGTACATTTTCGACCCCGCTGAAATAAATGCACATGAACCGGGCGGGATGAAAAACATAAAGAAGATTGTAAGGGGAACGGGGGAAGGGAGGGGAGGATTTGAGCAAACGATTGAAAAATTGCTAGTGCCTGTTGTTTTGTGACTCCTCTACAGCTTTTTGCGAACAGACAAACGATAAAATAAAGGGTACATCCTCTCGTGTTGGTTGCAACTTGTGCAAATGAAGGAATATACTCGTATTTTCCTTCCTCTTTCTCCTTTAAGGAATAAACTACAGGGATCTTAACCTTTTATAAACCAAGATCAATTGGAAATTCTCCCCTGTGACTGCTTTACATTTCCTCATAAGCATATATGTGCACGATCCTTCGCAGTAAAGCACTATTTAAGCAATAGTGAAAATCAGACCTGAAAAAAATTCAGGCCTGTACGGGATTCGAACCACTGACCTGTTAGCTCAATTGGTAGAGCGCTGCACTAGTATCGCAGAGGTCAGTGGTTCGAATCCCGTACAGGCCTGAATTTTTTTCAGGTCTGATTTTCATTATTGCTTAAATAGTGCTTTACTGCGAAAGATCGTGCACATATACGCTTCATAACCGCAGTTCATATATATGTATTTCATACATATGTTTGTTGTTTGATTTATCATCTACGGGTTTATGTCGAATTAATTTGATGGCCTGCTCCCAGTTGGCTTGTTAGCTCAATTGGTAGAGCGCGGCACTAGTATCGCAGAGGTCAGTGGTTCGAATCCCGTACAGGCCTGAATTTTTTTCAGGTCTGATTTTCACTATTGCTTAAATAGTGCTTTACTGCGAAAGATCGTGCACATATACGCTTCATAACCGCAGTTCATATATATGTATTTCATACATATGTTTGTTGTTTGATTTCCTCATAAGTAACTCAAGAAAATGTGGTTTTATGTCACCTGGCTGACAAGCTTGTTAGTTCCCATAACCTTCTCTCCTCCCAAGGAGAATTGATGTGTTAGTCACCGTTGGGAGTTAAAGGAACAATTTTCTCTTTTTAATGCAGACTCGTCACGTCGGATTTAGCGTTCTTTAAAGAAAGCCTAAAGAATCTGAACGGAATGGGAGAAATCAATAGAAGCCTGGATGATTTGTGGAGGACTGTGAACGAACTTAGAGCTAACAGAGTTTCCCCAGTAACTGGACGGAAAAATGTCTTGCAAAGATAGCATCTGCTAATAAGTTTAGAATTGATTCCATCGACCAATGCGTGATCCTTTTTACTTCAGTGCTCAATCATCTCTATTCGCCAAATGTTTTTGTAGCCGTGTTTCGTTTCTTCAGTTTAAATACGTAATATAGCGGCTGCCCTATCTATTAAATGTAAATTACAATTCAGAGAAAGGCCAAAGATTTATAAAAGAGTGTTTATAAATGGATAAGAGCGATGCTGTCAGCTGGTTAAAAAATCTATTGACCAGACAGGCATCACTAAGTACTTATCTTCCAACTTTGTGTTTAAGTAAATATCTGAGTGAACAATGACAGAGTGAATTATGACATTGGGTTCTCTACCAGACCAGGCGCAGACTCTTAACAGGAAACAGTTTATACATGACGCCATACCAGCCATAGGGGTGGTGCGTCACTCCGTTGAATGTGTTGCAAAAAAATGTTCAAACTCCGGATGTTCCGATTGGTTCACTCAGCTCCGGTTATCACCTCATGTATGGAATCACCTTTTATACAAAATGGTTTAAACAAGTGTTACGTGTATTGTGGAATTAGTTTAATTTGATTAAAACGATCATTCCATTCCCGCTTTTTTGGATACGTGAGTGGTTATGACCAACTCGGATCTATGTGCCTCGTAGGCCATCTACTAGAGACCTTACGACAAGACTGGGATCAAGTTGTCACAGTTGTTGTTAACGTCTAAAATTATTCAACATTTGCATTAGTTTCGCGGCTTTCCTGTTACTACTTTGCCACTGTTTAGCATGTTTTAAGATACTATTTTCGTTTAAATACCCCAACAGAGCTCAAAAAAGAGAAATTAATATAAATAGCAAACAACTGGAGCATAGCTATTGAATTTCTAGCCTTCTGATTGGCTGACAGAAGCCATGTTATGAGCTTGTAACCTAGCTTCGAGCTCATCACCTCGCTTCCGAACCGAAAAAAAGGGTCAATGTCCGAGAAGTGAGGAAAGGGACGTTACTACCATTTACGTTCAACCATGAAGCGTGAACATTTTTTTGTGCAAATGGTAGTAAAGCAGTCAGGTCGGCAACGCCAAGGAAGACGTTGATTAAATAATTGATTTCTACTTTTAATTAGAATTGGCTGCATGTGCATATCATCTCATACGGCGCCACAACTCAACCTCAAAATAACGTATTAAAGTAGCGTTGAGTTCCAAACGGAAATTACAATAGTTTGCCGTCGCGGTTTTGGTTCACAAACGACGCAAAGGTTAGTGATTTCGCGTTATTTTTTTGCAAAGGATGGCTATGAAGTTTACTAAGTTTTAAAATGCATATTCTGAGCTATTGTTCTGCCAATTAGATCTTTGGTTTACCACGTCCTCGTCGCCGTCGCCGTCGTGTATTGCTTAATGTCTCTTAAAACATATTTCTGAGAGAGCCGTGAATATCGGTTTGTCTCAGATATTACAACCAAGGAAGTATTAACTAAAATAGAGAATGTGACTCCCATATTCACCGAAACAAAAGCCACTTCATTCGGCATGATTATATTTTAAAATATGTAACGGAATTTTAGGCCGTTTTAATTTCCTGTATGCGTAACATAATTTGTTTACATGTTGCAGTAACATTTGAACCACGCGAGAACTGTTTCTTCTTTTGTCCATCGGTCAACGTCAAACGAAGTAAAAGCTAGTTGGTAAATGTATTTTCCGCTGTTATTCCAAGTAATTAGTTGCGGTTGTTTTCACACCTGCTGCACCTACTATTGTACATTCTGTTTTACATGTATGTCCTGATTGGCCAGTTATTAGTACTTATACTCTCCGCTGTCTCTTGAGTACCATTCACGCTTGCGGTTCCATACAGTTTATTCATCTTTCTGGTTTACGCCCCCCCCCCCCCCCCTCCACCTCCTGTTTACTACAGGTTTCGTCATTGCCTTTATCTTTCAGGCCGTAAAGACACTTCTGGCGACTTTTTCCGCTGTTTAGAATGCGGCAAATTTGGACACTGGGCTAAGGAAGGTCGATCCTTTTCCTGGCCGGGAAGTTACCAGTCCCCTAGCTACAATTCTTTCCCTGGAATCTCCTACAACAAGCCAACCGCAGGCCAACCAAGTCAACTGAGGATGTCTTGGCGCAGGTAGATCAAATTGCACAGAATTACGAACTTGAAAGCGGACATTCATTTAGTGTTAAGGGTAATTTGAACAATAGTTTAGTGTTCTGGAGATCTATAGGTGCTCCGGATTTTATTTTTTCTATTATTGAAAACGGCCACAGACTGCCGTTCATCACTTTTCCGTTGACCGTAAAGCTTAGAAATAATGAGTCAGCTCGACTTCATGCTGATTTTGTGGACTAAGCTGTTCTTGAGCTTCTTAATTCTGATCGGGTGCATATGGTTTATGAGCAGCCTTTTGTTGTAAATCCCTTGCCAGTTTCCATACAGCCAGGCGGTAAGAAGAGGTTAATTCTCGATTTGCGCCATGTCAATAAGTCATTAATTAAGCAAAGTCTTAAGTACGAGGACTGGAAAATTGCTATGTCTTATTTTTCGAGAGACTTATACATGTTTTCCTTCGATTTAAAAAGCGGTTACCATCATATAGATATTGCACAGGAACACCAAACCTTTCTGGGGTTTTCATGGCGGGCGCCTGATTCCATCAATTAAGTATCTTATGTTTTTACTGTGCTCCCGTTCGGTTTTTCCTCTGCCCCTTATGTTTTCACAAAGGTTTTGAAGCCTTTAGAAAAGTATTGGAGAATACAGGGTCTTTGTATAGCCATCTTCTTGGACGACGGTTGGGCGATTGTTCAGGATAGCGAAAGTTGTCGCATTAAGGCCCTGGCTGTCAGGGCGGATTTTTATAATGCGGGTTTTGTTGTCAATGAAGACAAATCGGTATGGGAACCCACCCAAATATTGTACAGGCTGGGTATAACCTGGAATTCTGCACTAGGTACTCTAAAAATTGTAGAAAGAAGAATTGTTAAGATCATCAATACAATTGATCATATTATTGAAGCCGATTTCAAAGTGTCTGCGAGAGAGTTGGCCTCCTTCACAAGTCAAATTATCTCTACCAGCTCTGTAGTTGGTAGCATTGGGAGGATAATGACCAGACCTTGTGTCTTGTCCACCTTGTGCAGAGACAATTATTGGGATTCTATATCTCGTTTCGACGATTACTGCAAGGAAGAACTGTATTTTTGGAAAGAAAATGTGGTTAATATCAACACTAGGTATTGCTTTGTAAGTAAAGATCCTAGTTATTTTGTTTATTCGGATGCCAGTGCTACTGGAGGTGGAGCAATTATTGACTTTAACAATTATTTTGTGTGCCACAAAATGTGGTTGGAGAACGAGAGAGGTCAAAGTTCAACGAGGAGGGAGTTGTCTGTTATTGAGTTTTCTTTACAATCATTTGCCTCAGCGTTGGAAGGATCACACGTTAAGTGCTAAGATTGTTGAAGTGGGCAGCATGAAATTAGATTTGCATGAAGCGGCCCGAAGGATTTTTGATATTTGTATTCGATCGGGAATTCATTTAGAAGTGCATTGGATCCCTCGCACTTCGAATCAGCAAGCTGATTATATAAGTCGTTTAATTGACACTAATGATTGGCAAATTACTAAATAATTTTTTCTTTTCCTTGATGGCCTGTGGGGCCTGCATTGTGTAGATTGCTTTGCTAATTATTATAATCACAAGCTCCCCAAGTATTTTTCGAGGTTTTGGAACCCCAATACCTCGGGTGTTGATTTTTTCTTTCAATCTCTTCGAGGAGAAAATTGCTTAGCAGTCCCTCCAGTTGGTATCATCCCACGCGTTTTGCATTATCTGAAATCTCAGCAGGCCGTTGGTACGCTCGTTGTACCTCTTTGGCCTTCGGCTCACTTCTGGTCTTTAATTGCACACAAGTATAGTCGTTATCTTGTGACTTACAGTATTCATATCGAGAATGAGGTTCTAACCCACGGAAGAAACCTTAATTCGCTCTTAGGGTCTGATCTTTTCACTGGAAATATCATTGCCTTTAGATTGATTTACATTTGGTGGTGCTGGCCAAGGCAGTATGCTGTTCATCTATGAAGCACTGGCCTATTTATAGCCTATCATTTCATGTGGCGCTGTCTTAAACGGAGTATAGCTGATTTGTGTGGCGCTGGCCCAATCTATGGTTATTGATTTACGCGGCACTGGACCATACGATAGTCTATCGTCTTACGTGGCACTGGCCCCAACAACGATTGATTTTTGTATGGTTACTAAAGGACGTTCTTTCTTTTGTTCTTTTAGTATATATGTTTTGTTCTTGTCTTTCCAGATAATGTGAAGGTGTAGTCTGATCGTCCGGGTGAGTGTAGTCCTGAGAAGGACTGTTGTCGGTGGTAGTGACTGACGTTTCGACAGCCTGTGCGGAAGTCATCATCAGAGTCAAGTGAACGATTGTTGTCAGTAGAATGTTCTTATTCCAGTTCGTGTGAAATGATCGGTTGGTTTTGCCGTGATGTTATTGGCTGTAAGACTCATGTGACGTAAATCGGTCGTGATTGGTCTGTTTCGATCTGTCGGTAAAGTTAGGTCGTTCTTTTTCGGTCGTTTGTGATGTTTATGTTGTGAATGAGTCGTTTGTATGGAGCGGGTAGTTGTTGACATCTGTTTAGGGGAGTCTGTTCTAAGTTAGTAAACCAGCTTTCCAGAGTCAGTCGTTGAAAATAGTCAGTGCTGTAGGTTAGGCATTGCGCAGAGTCCCAGTCAATGTTGTGGTTGGTAAGTCGATGGTGTTCAGCAATGTGATTGCTGACATCACCTTTCCTCGTCGCCCGTCTGTGTTCAGTCAGTCTTGTTGTGAGGTTTCTGCCAGTCTCACCGATGTAGGAGGCTTGGCAGTCGGAACAATTGATCTTATAAATCGTTCCCTGTCTGTTCCTCGGTTCGTCTTTGTCTTTAACGTTGGTTAGTAAGTGACGTAGTGTGGTGATGGGTTTGTGGACGACGCGGATATTGAAGGGTAGTAAGATGCGCGAGATGTTTTCAGACATGCCTTTTATGTACGGTATGGTTGCTGTAGTCGTAGGGATTGCGGTGTCGTTTGTTTCGGTAGTGGTAGTGGGTCGGTGAGTGTTTCGTCGGATGAAGTCGTTGTTGTAGTTGTTCTTCGTAAAAACACGGTGAAGGTATTTGTTCTCGTCGGATAAGCTGTCTGTCGAGTCACATACTAGTTGTGCGCGTCGTGTTAGAGTTCTGATAGTTGTGGCTTTGTGTGATGTAGGGTTGTAGGATGACTCGTCTAGTAATCTGTCGGTGTGTGTCGGTTTCCTGTAAACTGTCGTTCGTAATGAGTTGTCGTTGTGGCTTACCAGGCAGTCTAGAAAAGGAAGTTTGCCATTTTCTTCGACTTCTCTGGTAAACTGTATGTCAGTGTTTTGTTCGTTAAGGTGGTTGTGGAATGCGTCAATTTCGTCGTGTCGAACGGCGGTGAATGTGTCGTCAACGTAACGTAACCAAAGCGGTATCGTTTGTCGGCAAGCCGAAAGGGCGCGTTCCTCGATGTTCTGCATCACAATTTCTGCTATAACAACAGAAACTGGAGACCCCATGGCAGTGCCGTGTAACTGTTTGTAGTGTTTACCGTTGTACTGAAAGTAAGTAGACGTTAGGCAAATGTTTAGCAAGTCCATGATGTCGTCTGTCGGTAGCGGTAGTGGGTCGGTAGATTGTCGGATTGCAGTCTCAGTGCATTGTAATGCCAATTGAAGTGGAATACTTGTGAACAGTGATTTCACATCAAATGACACTAGTTTATAGTCATCAGGTATCTGAACAGTCTTGGTAGCGTTAATGAAGTACGAAGAACAACTACAACAACGACTTCATCCGACGAAACACTCACCGACCCACTACCACTACCGAAACAAACGACACCGCAACTCCTACGACTACAGCAACCATACCGTACATAAAAGGCATGTCTGAAAACATCTCGCGCATCTTACTACCCTTCAATATCCGCGTCGCCCACAAACCCATCACCACACTACGTCACTTACTAACCAACGTTAAAGACAAAGACGAACCGAGGAACAGACTGGGAACGATTTATAAGATCAATTGTTCCGACTGCCAAGCCTCCTACATCGGTGAGACTGGCAGAAACCTCACAACAAGACTGACTGAACACAGACGGGCGACGAGGAAAGGTGATGTCAGCAATCACATTGCTGAACACCATCGACTTACCAACCACAACATTGACTGGGACTCTCCGCAATACCTAACCTACAGCACTGACTATTCTCAACGACTGACTCTCGAAAGCTGGTTTACTTAGAACAGACTCCCCTAAACAGATGTCAACAACTACCCGCCCCATACAAACGACTCATTCACGACATAAACATCACGAACGACCGAAAAAGAACGACCTAACTTTACCGACAGATCGAAACAGACCAATCACGACCGACTTACGTCACTTGAGTCTTACAGCCAATAACATCACGGCAAAACCAACCGATCATTTCACACGAACTGGAATAAGAACATTCTACTGACAACAATCATTCACTTGACTCTGATGATGACTTCCGCACAGGCTGTCGAAACGTCAGTCACTACCACCAACAACAGTCCTTCTCAGGACTACACTCACCCGGACGATCAGACTACCACCGACGACAGTCCTACTCAGGACTACACTCACCCGGACGATCAGACTACACTTCACATGTTACCCCCGGGTTCAAGCCATTTACTGCATTTCCAGATAATGCTATCAAGTAACTCCTGGCTTTCAACAATTTTCTTCAATCAACGTTTACGAAGTTCTAGAAGTTATGTTGAAGTCCAGGGCGGATACAACTACTAAAGCTTACATTCGTGTTATCAGAAAGTTCTTGGACTGGTCTAAAAGTAGACATTTCAACATGAAGTTACCTTTTCCTCTTAGTGTTGTTTCTCTATATCTATTTGAATTTCAGCAGTCTTGCGCTTCTATTTCCTCAGTAATTTTAGCCCATGCGGCCCTTAATGGTTACATTCTTTTGTCCCTAGTTTGGATAGTAATCTTTTAGATAGTGAATTTTACAGGAATATCATCGAAGCTGCTAAACGCCAGAAGTCACAGCCAGTTATGAAAAGAGGCCTATTAACACAGACATCTTAAGGAGTATTTTAGATATTCATAACAAGAAAGATGCCAATTTAAAGGATCTTCGTATCGCTGCGTTATGCTCTTTAGCTTTCGCAGGATTTTTTTGTTATGACGAATTATGTAATATCGTTCCTAAGCATATTGAATTTCACGTCGATTATATAAGAATCTTTGTGCCTCGTAGTAAGACAGATGTTTATATAGAAGGGAATTTCGTCTTTATTAGTGCATCCAGGTCTAAGTACTGTCCTGTTGGTGTTTTACAACGTTATTTAGATTTATCTGGTATTGACTTGAGTAGTCCCCTCCTTTTATTTAGACCCCTTGTTTTTCACCGTAGTAGTTCTACCTATACATTGAGAAGTGGAAAGATTTCTTATACTACTTGTAGGGATATCTTAAGGGATACCTTAAGTCAGCTTGGCTACAACCCTAATGATTTTGGTCTTCATAGTTTAAGATCCGGAGCTATTACATATGCGGTACGTATTAGTAGGAACTCGATTCCAGAAAGACTTCATAAGATACATGGTAGGTGGAAATCTGATTCTGCCAAGGATATATATGTTGAAGTAAGCCTTGAAAACAGGTTACATGTAACTAAGTATTTAGGTTTGTGACGTATTATCGAGCGTATATTAGTTACTGCATACAGTAGTATCTAAAGAATTGTAAAAAAAAATAATAACAATAACAACTTTCTAATTTCTATCTTATAATAAACTGTGTTTTGGACCCGCTTGCGCATCCTACCATATTTCTCGTGTGATTTGTTTATATTATACGGGAATTTAAGGGTTAAATGATTTACGTTCGTTTGAGCGAAGCGAATTAGAACGTAAAGATATTTTGTGTGTGTGTTTGCGACTTTACTAAAACACTGGTATTCCACTCAGGCTCGCTCCAATATGAGACAATAAATAACCAACTTGGAGCTTGGCGCCACGTCGATTTTTAAACACGAAGGCGCGCTATACAAGGAAGTCTTCCCTGGGAAGACCTAGGCTCATTTGTTACTCACCGTTGACGTGTGCGGGTCAAATTTAAATGCTGGTAGACGAACAAAAGGAGCTAATGAGATATCTATTGTTTACTTCCACCAGCATGGTGGCATGAGGTAACATGCAAACCACCTACTTCGATCTCAAATTTACCGCCACAAATAAAGACAGTTTCTATTGGAGTAAGGAAATACAAATCTCAAAAATTCTTGTATTGTGATGAAGACATAAAACAATTTTGAGGAATGCGCCCGCTGTTCACTGCTTTGGAGTAGCTGTAGCTCAAGTTGACTTGACTCTAAGAGTTCTACATCACACGAGGGTTGATTGACAAATGGTCCAGTGGGACCTAAGGCTCCTTTTATAGCGCGCCTTCGTGTTTAATCAGGGACCTAAAAAAACCACGGCGGCGACGGCAACGAGGAAGTGGAAAAACAAAAGATCTAAATGGCAGAACAATAGTTCAGCACGTGCATTTTAAAACTTAGTACATTCCATAGCCGTCCTTTGCAAAACAAGAACGTGAAATCGCCAAAATTTGCGCCGTTTTCAAACCGAAACTGCGACGGCAAACTATTGCAATTTCCTGACTCGAAACTCAACGTCACTTTTATACGTTATTTTGAGGTTGAGTTGTGGCGCCATATGAGATGATAAACACATACAGCCATTTTCGAAATTCTAATTAAAAGTAGAAATTCATTTTTTAATCGACGCCTTCCTTGGTGTTGTCGACGTGACTGCTTGAGGTCCCTATCGTCATCTCGTACTCGGTGCGCCATTGTAGAACTGCTGCTTGGGATATATTACGATCCCAACCACAATCGCTATGAATATTTACAGTTTATTTTCCAAAAACGACCTCAGTAAGTCACGAGAAATGGCTTCACCCTATCAGTAAAATCGAGAAACTTGTAATTTCGATTTCCTACGTAACTTTGCAACGGTTGCAAATAAACAACAAATTCAGAGCTGCCGCGTAACGTATTTTGGAAAGAATATTTGCGGCATGTCTCCTCATAAACTGAGCACCTGTTTCATAAAAAGAAGCGTGCTGCATCATCTGCCGCAGTGTTTTTTTATTCCTCTTTCACTTTTAATTTTTTAACTCCCAAGATCAGGTTGTTAATTCTCCCCTCTTGTTGCTAAACATTTCCTTGCAAATTAGTGATGAGAATTTAGTGTTAGACTAAGATATCAGCTTCTACCAGATACGTTTGAATATTCCCATTACCTATTTGGTGGGTAATGTGTGGATATTACAGGCAGAAGTTACATGATGATTACGTATGATAGTTAAAAGGTTCATGATACCGCTGCCCTGATCTTTTTAAGACTAATTTCGTCATGAGCAAGAAAAAAAATAAAAGAGGCGGCCATCTCAGATACCTCAAATGATACTGGCGCAGAATATGACACCCCTTAATTTCATTTCTCGGTGAACCGCTTACAAGAAATCCGACGCTACAGATTGAATCGAACAAAGTGACAAACCACTGTCGTCGATACTTGTATAAAACTAGGTGAAAACGGGAAGCCGCCCATGTCACGAAACGGTGAACTGTTGCTTCTGATATTCACCGCAGCCAATTATTCTTCAGGTGAACCTTTTTTTACTATATACTTTAAGCATCTCAAATGTTCATTTTGGAGCGGACTTGAGTGCAACTTTGAAAGAGAAAACATGAAAATCCTATATCTCTCTCGATCCCGTAAATAATTTGTAACTTGTTTTCGTAAACATCTCAGTCGCTTGATGAGTTGTTCTCTGGCACCTTTTTCTACTTCCTTAACCTTCAAAGAGTGCATCAGAAGCCATGATGAAACGAAACTGGACAAGAACAGAAAAGAGTGATTTCTTGTTTAAAATATTCTGATTCGATCAAAAGCTAATTTTCAGTTGTATTGTTTTCACCCCAGGAATCAACAGCTCAGGAGCAGACCTGCCTTCTTTTCGCCGGACACTTAAACAGCGTCAGTATTTAAAGAAAGAGTTCATTATCTGAATGTAACTCGTGGTGGAATATTCACTTCGCACGACCTGTTAGATTGCACGTTTGAACGTGTAAGAAATACTTTGTGCCTTTCAATAAACATAGCTGCCTCCAATAGAAACCTTTGGTGCGAATTATTGTCATCTCATAAGTACAGAGACGCAGAGCACTACAAAGACAACAGGAGTTCCCATCATTTCTTTATCATGGTAAGGATTCTTCTTTCATTTTCATACCTCATCTGATGCCCGATATATTCTGTACGATTTCGTTCTTTAAGCGTGTGACGCCGTCATAGCCGTCACAACAGAGGGTAGACTAGGCTTGACTCATTCATCAGACTGTTAAGGATACTCAAACGATTGACTGAACTTGACTCATTCGTCAGACCTATGAAGAGAACCCGCAGCTTAGATGGTGAGCGAAATACCTTAGAAAATGCAAGGATGCGGTTTGGAACCGCTGGACAAAAGAGTACCTTCGTGGGCTGCGAGAACGTCACACGGTAAAACATAAGGACTCCCCTTGTAGAGTTAAGAAGGGAGATGTGTGCGTCATCAAAGACTACAACAAAGATAGAGATAAATGGAAGCTTGGGATAGTGGAAGAGCTGTTTGTGGGACGTGACGGGGTCGTGAGAACTGTGAAGCTTCGGGCAGGCAAGAGATGTTAGGATGTGCCAAGATAAGTTTCTAATCGCCCTTAAGCATACAGACATCTTTACTGGCCTAACTTCCTTTGAGGAGTCAACTTTTGCATATAATAGCGACGATGTTGATCTCGCTACAGAACAACTTACAAATATCATAACTGATGTTTGCTCAAGATCCCTTCAAATAGCTTATAGCAGAAAGAAGAAAAAGAAATCTAAACTATGGTTTGATAAAGAATGCAATTCTGCCAGGCAATACCTTCATGCTCTTTCAAATAAAAAACATCGAAATCCCTACGACGCTACTGTTAGGCATGATTATCATGCGACTCGCAAGGCTTACAAAAAATTAATCAGAAACAAAAAATCTCGACTCCTCAATCATCAAATTTATCAACTTGTTCAAACCAAAGATAGTCACAACTTCTGAGGCTATCTCAAAACATTAAAACAAGGAAATAATACTTCCTTACAGCAAATGGCTATACCCACTGGTAAACTTTATGAACATTTTAAAAACTGCACTCGGCCCCAAATCTCACAACATCTTCGACAAATCGTACCTACATTAAAGATCACGTTATCAAACTGGAGGAATCGAAACACGTACACGATTATTTAGACCACCCAATTGAACTCTCTGAAATAGAATGTATGTCCAAATTACTCAATTCAAAAAAGGCACCTGGCCCAGACAAAGTTCGCAATGAAATGTTGAAAACCGATATTTATTACCTCAAATACTCCCTCTGTAAACCATTTAACTTAATTCTAAAAAGTGGTTACTTCCCTAGCTATTGGTGCGAGGGAATTATTACCCCAATATATAAATCTGGAATGAAAACTGATCCTTCTAACTATAGAGGAATTTGTCTCAGTAGCTGTCCCGGAAAACTCTTTATTTCCATTCTTAATTTTAGACTGAAAACATATCTTCTCCAATCAAATAGATTGCATCCCGCTCAAATAGGATTTTTACCAGAACATCGTACTTCTGATCACATATTTACCTTAAGAACACTTATCGACAAGTATGTAATTAATAACTCGAAAAGGAAACTATTTACCTGTTTTATTGATTTCAAAAAGGCTTTTGATTCAGTGTGGCATGGTGGTCTCTTTTACAAACTACTGCAAAACAATATAGATGGAAAATTCTATGATCTAATCAACAATCTGTACTCAAAATCAAAATGTTCTAGTAAGACTGACGACAAAAGAACAGAATTCTTCAGTTACAGTAAAGGTGTACGGCAAGGTTGTATCCTTTCCCCAATACTTTTTAACCTCTACTTAAACGACATTCCACTTCTGTTGGACCGCGATGATACAGACCCAATAATTCTACCCAATGGAACCCGCTTAAATTTATTATTATACGCTGATGATTTGGTTTTCATTTCGAAATCAGCAGACGGTCTCCAAAATGCTCTTTCTACTCTTGAAAACTTTTGTAATGAATGGTTACTATCTATAAACACAGAGAAAACAAAAGTAATGCTTTTTCAAAAGAAATGTAGAAAATCAACACTTGACAAATATAACTTTACTATAGATAACAATACTATTGAAATCGTTAACAGTTATACATATCTTGGAGTTAATTTTTACTCCTCTGGCAATTTCAAAAGTTGCAAAGGAAATTTAAAAGAAAAAACACGCAGGTCAATCTTTGCAACTCGTCGATATCTTAATTTCACCAAATTGCCTCTGGACATTAATTGTAAACTCTTTGATTCCCTCTTTCTTCCAATCCTATTATATGGCTCGGAAGTTTGGGGTATCTCTGACAAAGAGGACCTCTCCGCCTGGGAAAAAGATGAAATTGAAAAAACTCACATTTATTTTTGTAAGCAAACCTTAGGTGTAAACAAGCAATGCCCAAATGTTGCCGCTAGAAACGAAATGGGTAGACTACCGCTGAAATTAACTATAGAGAAATCGATTATAAAGTTCTGGATTCATCTACGCAACTTACCAGACACTGATATTGCAAAACAATGCTTATTCCTTTCCGAAGAATATTGGCTGATAGAAACCTCTTAAGTTTGACGCTGAGCATTAATAACTTATTGAAAAGATGTGATCCAAGTTTTATAAACTTCAACAATAACGATACAAATATGAGAACTACTCATTTAAAGTTAAAGAGGAAGATCTATGAGGACCACCAATTGATGATAATTAACGCAAACAGAAAATTAGACTTTTACTCCTCTGATTAAAAAAAGACACAAAGAAAATGGAATTTTTAGATCTAATAAACAATCCACAACACAAAATTGCCATTAATAAATTCCGTCTAGGCAATCATAAATTACACATTGAAACGGGAAGATACATGACTCCAAAGACCCCAGTCAATCAAAGAATCTGTTCTTTCTGCCATTCAAATCAGTTAAATTGAAGATGAAAAACATGTGCTTTTTTGTTGTCCTTTGTATGATAGTTTTCGATTAGAACTTAACAACAAAATCGCAAGAAAGTATCCTTGCTTTGAAAACTTTGATCATAACTCTAAAGTGTTATTCCTTTTAATAACGCTGATCCTTCTATATGTAGACTCATTTCTGCTTTTATATTCCAAATAATGAATATTAGACAAGAAGTTCTGTTAAAGACGAAAAGATGTTAAATAATTATTGTTACTTACTCTTACTGAGGTAATGCTATGTACTACTTATGGAAGTACCTAATAAAGTTGTTGTTGTTGTATAAAATTTCATCTAAATATTATTCCTACTATATCATTTTTCTCCTGCACTAATGATTTTTATCCGTGTTTTTAAAGTTTAGTTAGGGGACCTTTCATAGGGATAGCCTCGCGGTTCGCTTTTTCAAATATGTTGCGTGTATCATATGTTTGAGCAGATAGGTATTTGAATAAAGTATTGTTATCCGACAGTTTTAAAAACTTATGTTTGCCATAAGATCATACACAGACTGGGGACTGGGGCGATAAACATAACCAAGGCTGCGCGTAGGAATAAAATCTTCCTAAACTTTGTAAAAGTAAATAAATAAATAAATTAATTAAAATTAAATAATAAAATACGTATATATATTATTATTAATATTATTATTATTATTATTGTTATTATTATTATTATAAAAGTTTCGATAACTTTTTATCTTACGTGAATAAACTGTCCGTTAATGCAGCAACATGGAGTCAGGACCCACGCTCGTTAGTCTATATAGCGGAGCTCGCGGCGCGCTCGCAGCGAAGCCCATTATCATAAAAATGGTAGTAACCCAAAGGCAAAAAATTGTGACTTATGACTGTACGGGCGTCCGTACAAGGTGTTACTTGCATATTAGTTCGATTTGAAAAGTTGATTTCGACCACTAAAAGTTACAGGGCCTTTCGAGAAAACGGGCCGCTGGAAGCTTTATCAAATTTATAGAACTTGCGTGGCTTATTCAAAGTGGGTGCTTATTTGAAGAGGGTTAGGGTGAGGAAGGTTGGGAGTTTATTCCAGTGATAAAGGACTAATCGAGGATGTCGACTGTCACAACCAAATACTGTTACAATTAAGAACTATTATAAAAGAACTTAGTCTTTTCTTCACAATTATTCTTGTCAACTTCTAAGCTACTCTTAAGGGTTCTAGGATAAGTCATTGTATCGGTGTTAGTATCACTCTGTTGCTATGTTAAGTGAATATTTATTCTATTGGTTATCGATATCGCTCCGTATTAAGATTGCTACTTCAGTAAATAAAGTATTCAAGTTAACGAGTTGTATTTTTCTGTCGGTTGTGAGAGAATACCATAACACCCTAACGACAATTTTCGGAAAAATATCTGTTAGGAATAGGATTCCAGATTTACATTTTAGAATTTTGGGAACATTTGTTGTAAAATTTCTTGCTTGACTGCCTCTCCTACGATTTTCAAAAAGAGCAAAAAATGGTATAATTGCACGTTAGAACATGGCGAGCGTACTTGCCCTATGCAAGTCCTATTGAGCCGCTATGAAGAAAATCTTTATTCACGCACACCCGTGTATGAATAAGATGACGTGAGTTTTTTTTTTTTTTTTTTACGTGGCTGCAGAGTTGCCGTCTTGTTAAGCTGCATTGCAGTTTCCTTCTCTTTAATATGGAAGAAACCAGCGAATAAATGCCCATTTCTTTTTATCGCAATTTACCTTTTAGGTCCTAATCCTACCATCAGAAAAAACAAAGCCGAAAAAAACCCGGATTTTTCATGCTATCCAAACTTCCCGCGCGCATCCATAACGCGATATACGCACGCTAAACATGAACAAATTCATAATCTTAAACGAATTTTTAGGGGCTAAAAATATGTCTATATCAACCGTTTAAACACTAAAATACGTTCTACAATCCATGTTAAAGTGGTTTTGAACTATACTCTCGTTGAGTGCCTCAGTATTTTAATACGTCAATGATAATGCCTGGGACACATTTACGATTACATTCACGATTATGTCGTGACGTAAAACTTCGTTGAAAAGCTTTACTTCAGTTTCGGAGCCTGGAAAGAAAAATGTGAGAACAAGATTAATAGATAGTTTAAAATTTCATACCCTTCATTAATCATTCCCTGAAGAAGAAAAACTTTGTCAACAAAAACTAGCCTTAAAAGCCTAGACTCAGGCATAGTTAGTAGAGGGGACTGGTTAGGAAACGCGGCAAACTTCAGTCGGATAGGTTATTGTTCGATTTTGTCGAGGCCACGTGACAATGACCCTGCACACGTAAATCCAAAATGGCGCCGTAGGCTTATTTCGACAGTCACGTAGCGTTTAATTTTTTGGATTTCCTCCGTGATCGAGCGAAATCTTACCTTCAAAATATAGCTAAAAACATTAATCAAGTCAGTGTACATAATGCTAGGTGAAAATTATTCAGTATTTGGCTGTGGAACGTGTAGGAGAGGTAAAGGAATTGGAGTCTGGAAGCTACCAGCGCAGCGAAACGCAGTATACAAGAAGTGGCGAGAAGACTGGCTCAACGAGCTTACTAAAACTAGAGTTGTTGATGCTAACTTCCGCCAACTGATAGAAAAAGACAGGGTGTTTACCTGTGAGAAGCACTTTCAGCCCGAAGACATAGAGAAATGTAAGTAAACACACTGTATAGTTAGTGGGACTTAGCTTAGTAGGCTAAGCGAAGGCTCGCGACTGTTTGTTGATTAAGTGTGCGTCTCTAACTCTTTACATACAGCATTTCTCTTTAATGATAACTTACGTTTTTGTATTTTTCAGTTGAAACCGAGAAGATGCTCAGGACTAAGCCTAGATTTGGCGCTATACCTACTTTAAATATGCCTAAGAAGTCGCATCAAACTGAACCAGTGAAGAAACGACCTGCAAGATCGGTAGTCAAAGATGTCGCTCCTGAACAAAATGCCAAGTATTATAAAAGCTTTAAAGACTTGGTATCAAGACTGAAGGCCTTGAAATCAATTAAAGCTAAGATTGGACTCTAGAAGAACTGAGCGATAGGATTGTGCTAAAGAAAGTCTCTACTGCTCTACTACCTGAACTTCAGATAATGATCGATGACAGCTTGGCCTTCACTATCTCTGTGTCTGGATGGCTACTGCCTGACGATCATGAACTTTATATGAAAACTTTGAGATCTGTAAGGAATATTACAGTATCTGAACTTGTTAAGAGTACAGAAGTGTTGTTTGTTTGCCCTGGTGTTAAGCTAACTGCTTCTTTCAGTGAATTAAGACACTATGTTATTTCAAAGCCAAGTGATCCCTTGTTTGATTCTGGTGATGGTGAAGATTCATTCCCATGCAAAGAGTTTTGGAGAACTTGTAATTGTTCTGTTTTGTGCAAAACAGATGATCAGTGTCCAAGCTGTAGTAGTTTTCAACATAAGCAAACACTTTCTGACAATGCAAAATGCCGAAAACTAGCTGAACCAGCACATCTGTTTGCACCTGTTATAAAAATATCTCCTCAAAGAATTAAGGCGACATTACAACTTCAAAGACTTAAATGTGCTGAACGTGAAAAGCACCTTTATAACATGAGATGTGAAATCCAGAAATCCAGTCTTAAAGTTGATGATGAACTGAGTAGGGACATAACTTCGATACTCAGCAATTCAAGTGAGAATATCACTCCATTTATGAATCTCTTTTGGCAGGAACAAAAAAAGATCTTATCTGCCAGTACCACTGGATTGAAGTATCATCTTATGATAGTTCGCTTTTGTTTATCACCTGCTGCAAAATCCCCTTCTTGTTATGAGGAGTTGCGCAAGAGTAATATCTTAAGGCTGTCAAGCCAAAGAACACTAAGAGACTATAAGGAACTGTATTCACCCACGCACTGGATTCCATGAGGATGCCATTGAGGAGCTAATTGTACAGTCACAGAGCTATTTTGATGTCCAAAGATATGTGGTGTTGCTCTTTCACGAAATGAAGATCACCTCAAACCTGGCTTTTGACAAATTCACCGGAGAATTAATTGGCTTTGTTGATCTCGGAGATCCTGATGTCAACTTTGCAAGCCTAGAAAAAGCTGATCATTTTGCCAGCCATGCATTAGTTTTCATGGTACGAGGTGTGTGCACAGAGCTCAAATTCAGTTTAGCTTATTTTGCTACAGATGGTATCACATGATACCAACTAATGCCGCTCTTCTGGGAGGCTATTGGCATCCTTGAGATGTCATGTAACCTATGGGTCATTGCAAGCACTTCCGACGGGGCATCACCGAACAGGAGGTTCTTCCGAATGCACAAAGTTCTAGATGACAATGCTGACGGTGATGTGTGCTACCGCACTATCAACTTTTATGCCAAACACCGCTTCATCTATTTCTTATCAGATGCTCCTCGCCTAGTGAAAACAACACATAACTGCCTCTACAGTTCTGGCCATGGATCATGTACCAGGTAAGATGTCTTAAAATCATAAATGGGCATTGAAATCTGTGTACTTTTAAGTACACAGATATTAAAAAAGACACTAAAATGTCTTTGCTTATTTTGCAAATCAATTCATTAATGTTTCTTATGGTGCATTTATAATGACAATCCTCACAATATATTTCCTTGTCAGCATTAGCTGTTTGTCTGCTTTTTTGGTTTTGTTATTGTTATTGTTTTGTTTTTGTTAAACATGTAATTGCAGTAATGAAATAATACAATAATAGAAATTTAATGTATTTCTAATTTTGATTTATTTTTATTTTTTAGGTACATGTGGAATGATGGTCATTTTATTCTTTGGTAGCACATAGCTCACCTATTTTGCCAAGATGTAGAAAATGGGTTGAACTTGCTACCGAGAATAACCTACGATCATATTAAGTTAAATTCCTATTCCACCATGAGGGTTAAGATGGCAGCCCAAGTACTAAGTGCATCAGTAGCAGCAGTGTTAAGGGAGTTTGGAACTCCAGAGATGCAAGCAACAGCCAAATTGTGTAGCATGATCGATTCCTTTTTCGATTGCCTCAATGTGAGAAGT
This sequence comes from Stylophora pistillata, assembly GCF_964205215.1. Taxonomy (NCBI): domain Eukaryota; kingdom Metazoa; phylum Cnidaria; class Anthozoa; order Scleractinia; family Pocilloporidae; genus Stylophora; species Stylophora pistillata. Next base: position 19,546,004 of record NC_142524.1, read on the forward strand.
ACGAAAGAGCACGAGAGAAAGAGGAAACCATTTTTGGCACCATATACATCACAGAATGATGCCCGATTCACTTGGCTAGAAAGTGATTTCCTTGGCTATCTAAGGGATTGGAAAGAAAGCATAACAAACCGACCTGGGAATTTTTTAAAAAATGCTCAAAGCCGTATCCTGGCAGACCTACGAAGGTTTACAAATTACAGCCCACTCTGCTGTAGAAGCAACAAACTTCCTCCTGGAGAAGGTATGGAATATGTACTTACAGAGAGATTTTAGATACATATGATGCACGATCTTCGCACAGGCCTGATTTTTTCAGGTCTGATTTTCGCTATTGCATAAATAGCGCACTCTACTGCGAGGATCGTGCATCATACGTATTGTTACTATTGTTATTGTTATTTATAATTATTATTATCATTATTGGTCTTGTATAATGCTAAGAATTAAAATGTAAGATCATCACACTCCAGCTGAGCAAAACAGGTAGTATCTTCAGTATATGAACAAAGTATAATTATTAATGGAAAGTATTGTTGAGATTTTTTGTTTTTATTTATTCTCCACTTGTACGAGAGTTTTACCAAGACTACCCTTCACAGTTTTGTGACGTTGAGCAGCACTACCAAATTTGGACTAGGGCAACCAAATAAGGTAGTGAGCACGTGCGTGTGTGAAAAATAACAAGAAGGTTGTGAGAGCGAGAGTTTATGGAAAGTTTTTCCATCGAATTTAGTGAGAGTTTCGTGAATTAGATTGAAGCGGAATAAACCAGGAAACTGTGTTATTGTGAGTTCTATGGGCTGTTTTATTGCTCGGCTCACATGGAAGCTCTGTGCTCAGGCGAGAGTGGTGTTTCAGCTCTTGAAGAGTGTAACGATTCGTACTCGATCGAGGCTTCCCTTTTCCGTTTACCGTTTAGCAGGCGTGCTTGCTAAGAGACGGTTGAAATACCTCCACGGCTGACTCTTCTATTCTAGTAGCTCGGCTCTCAAAGCTTTCTCCAGTAACTGATGTTTCTATCAAAAGCTCTTCGGCGAGACTTGAAAGAATCGAGAGTGACAGAGGCTCTTCTGCAACCGAACTAGAGTAATCCATAATATCCATACGCCTTTATATATTCCTATTCAGAATTTCTTATCGGGTGTGCATATTAACCAATAAACAAACGAAACGGCTTAAATTATCTCAATTCAAAATGGTGGTCGCACATTCTTCTGGGTTTATGCCCGTCAGCTATTTGACGGGCTAATAAATGTCTTCATATATTCATTGTATCTGATTTATCATCACGGGTTTATTACGAATCAACTTAACGGCCTACACCCGGTGGGCTTTTTAGCTCAATTGGTAGAGCGCTGCACTAGCATCACAGAGGTCAGTGGTTCGAATCCCGTACAGACCTGATTTTTCTCAGGTCTGATTTTCGCTATTGCATAAATAGCGCTCTCTGCTGCGAGGATCGTGCATCATACGTGACAAACTTTATGTCCAATGCAAACACCAAAACCGTTAGTGCGACCCCTGCCTAAGTAAAAGCAAGTCGCCAAGGTAATTTCTTTTGTGTGTGTTTTTACTAAAACATTTACTCCACTCAGACTTGCCCGAATATGAGACTTTAAATAACCAACTTGCAGCTTGGCGCCACGTCGACCGGTCAATTATCATCTTATATTCGGCGCTCCATTATAGAACCTCAATCATATGAATAATTGCAGTTTATTTTTCGAAAAAAGACGCCAGCAAGTCACGAGAAATGGCTTCATCCTGTCATTAACATATTTTGTGATTTTGATTTCTTATACAATTTTTCAAATAGACAATAAATTCAACTTGCAGCTTGGCGCCCCGTCGACCGGTCAATTATCATCTTATATTCGGCGCTCCATTATAGAACCACAATCATATGAATAATTACAGTTTATTTTTCGAAAAAAGACGCCAGCAAGTCGCGAGAAATGGCTTCATCCTGTCATTAACATATTTTGTGATTTCGATTTCTTATACACTTTTGCAAATAGACAATAAATTCAGAGCCTCATAACATTGTATTTTGGAGAGAATATTTACAAACTGTCTCCTCATACACTGAACACCTGCTTCATGAAAAGAAATGTGCAGCATTATCTACTGCGATGTTTTTCTCTTTCACTCTCTCGTTTCCTTTTTAATACCGCTGGACTAATTTGTTTACCTGAACTGAACACTTTATTTAAACACGATGGGATATTCAGCAGAGCTGGTGGGGTCGTGTATTTAGGAATAAAAATGCATTTAAGAATAATTTCGTAATGAGCAAGGAGAAAGAAAAAACGCGGCCCTCTCAAATGCTTCAAATGACGCTGGCGCAGAATATGACAGCCCTTAACTTCATTTATAGGTGGATAGAGCGATGGACTGTTGTGCGAGAGGTCGAGGGTTCGAGCCTCGGCCGGACCAACTCTCAATGTCTTAAATCAAGTGAGAACAATATGCTACCTTTCAAAATATCAAGAAATGTTAAGTTACTCTAGTCTTCTCGGATAGGGACGAATAAATGGAAGTCCCGTCTCCTGCAGGGTTAGGGGTAGGAGACGTTAATTTCCCATGCATGAGATTACTGTGTGATGGATGTCCTCCCCTGGTGCGAATTGGCCCTGAAAAGCCCCCATGGAGAGTGGTCAATTAACATATGTTTACATGTATGTATGTATGTATGCATATATGTATGTTTGCGACCAATCTCTAGAGATACAGGTAACAATGGTGAAAGGAACAAATGCTATTGGACGAACAAAAGAAGCCACGGAATGAGATATCTATTGTTTACGTCCATCACCATGGCGGCAATGACGTAACCTGCAAACCACCTGTCGTCACTATTTTCATCAAACCTGAAAGTGAATCAGGTGAAAACGGGAAGTCGCTCATGCCACGAAACGTTAAACATGTCCTGCATCATGTATGCTAAGTTCAAGCGTTGTCTCAAGTTCCACCTGCTTTTGGCGTTCACCGTGGCCAACCATTTCTCAGGTTAACCTTTTTTAATGATATACTTTAAGCATTTCAAATGTTTATTTTGGAGTAGACTTGAGTGCAACTTTGAAAGAGAAGTTATATGGACGAAATAGAAGATCATGACTAAAACACCACACGACTACATACGGGTAACATAGGAGTAACATACGAGTAACATACGCATACATATAGAATACTTCATGGAAAGTGCGCGCGTACGGTGTTTCCACACGAGTTGTGGCGTATCAGAAATCGAACAAGTGAGCGAAGCGAACGAGTGAGACTTCTAATACAAAACAACGAGTGTGTCAACACCGTACAAAGCACTTTCCATGTGGTATTATGTTTCTTATATGCATACTGAGATTGAACACCCTCCTTAAATCATGACAAGCATTATTTAAACAAATGTGGTCAAACAACAATCACTGAAAGAAAAAGCAGCTTCGTAAAAAGGGAAAGAGCTCAAATAAAATCCAAAAGTTATGAAACCAAAAGTTATGAATCCAAAAGTTACGAATCGTGGATAACGAAACGCTTTTCGCTCACGGCTTTCGCCGAGACAGGAACTTTCAATATTAACGATGGAAGAAATGCGAATAAAAACTATTTGCAAAGCGATGGCTTGTGCGGTGTACAAAATGCGGTGTGTAAAATCCAAAAGTTATGGATCCAAAAGTTATGAATCATGGATAACGAAACGCTTTTCAGTCATGGCTTTCGCCGAGACAGGAACTTTCAATATTAACGATGGAAGAAATGCGAATAAAAACTATTTGCAAAGCGCTGGCTTGTGCGGTGTACGAAACCGCGCCAACCAGCCTTGAATGAAAACTTCAACTTTCCGTACGGCTCACACGAGGAAAAACATGATACGCGGCTCCTGATTGGACGTATCGCTTCTCTCACTTTTGGGAAAAGCGATACGCAACATTTGATTGGTTTACATCGGTTTGCGAACGAAAATTTACTCTGCGGCTTTTTAGTGTGTAAATCTCAGTATGTATATAATAAATACGAATAAATATATCTTATTAACCATGCGGGAGGGATGTACTGGGAGAATAGGGAGCTTAAGCAACCACGACGAAAGGGACGACAACGACGTCAAATAATCGCGGAGGGTCTGGAACGAGGACGTCGTTTTTAGCGGGAAAATGAAACTTAAGCAGTGAAGTTGCTCAAGGACGACGACGTCTATAATCTTGTTTATTGTCGCTTCGTCAGTTTAAGAAATGACATCGTTCAGAGACGTCCAAAACCTTTTTCTTCTCAGTCATGGATCAAATTTCCACCTATATTTCGAAAGTTCGAGAGTATGTTATTCAATTCTTGAACATCAACAGTCCAAGGAATTATAAAGCTTTAGCTCTATTTATAATAATTTACACATGGCAAAAGTTTAAAATATTAAATTTTCGGCAAGTTACTTGAGATTTAAATTCAGTTCTAAGTGTTGCTGATATAAACAAACCTATTTTGCACAAGATTTGCCTGATTTTCAACATGCTTTAGCCTAATATGTTCTACCTCTTATGCTCCTTCCTTTGGCGAGCAAACGACGGAAGTCTGTCAATTTAATCAATGCTAGCTAGCGATCGGCACAGATAGCAGTCGTCGCGCTTCACACAAGAATACTATTTTTTCCTGTGTGATCTTTTCGGAATAATTTTTATGGCTGTAAATCTATATCAAACATTTTGAAAATAGATTCGGAAAACCTGACTGGCATTCAAGCTCATGTTAACACACCGATCTGAAGAATTCTTTGTTGTTTTAAAGCGTCTCGATCGAAGAACAGAAACACGCAAAATGTTTTAGTAGCAATAATCCAGCAGTTCCATACACAGCTTGGTGTATTGCACTGCCATTTAAAACTTTTCATTCAATAAAAATGATAAACAGCACTCTTTCATAAAATATATTCAAATAAACTTAAATCTTACGTGGTCGCTTTCACCGCTTGGCTTGACATCAGTTGTGCGGAGGAAGGAATATGAGTTAGTAAGTTTTCGAATTTTATTTGTTTAGAAAACTGAATAAGGAGGTTTAAATCAACCGAAGAAGTGAATACAAACTCCAACCGGCCATAGACTGTCAAAAAACTGACAATAAACCCGCACCTTTTGATGAGAAATACTGCTTTGAAGTTCGGAAGTTCACGACGACGTGAAACAGTTCCTTCTCAAGTCGTCGACGTCAAGACGACGACGGAATTCTAGGTTTGCGTTTGCGCAGTGACGTTCTTGCTACTTCCGGTCGTCGTCCTCCGTTCGTCGTCGTGGTTGCTTAAGCTCCCTAATATTGGCCCGAGGTCTTGACAGTACATAGCACTTTCCACTTTCCATACATAACAGTAGATAACAGGACATAACAGTAACATAGAAATCATAGGCATTGGGCAATAGTGGGCATATCATACTTCGAAAGGCACATTACATTTACTGTGTTTATACATGTTATTTTCTCTCTATAGTCTTCTGTTGTAGAACACCACAGTTGGGAAATCAAAGTAAAATTTAAAGGTGTCTTTGTTGACTAGCAGAAGAATAATTGTCTTTGGTGAAATTTCATCGTTAGAAAGTACTGGGTTTAAGAAATTAGAAAGGATATGTCTGATTAATACTTCCAAACATACGGATACATACGACTAACATCCGGACACATAAGAATAATTGTCTTTTGTGGTATTTCATCTTTAGGAAGTACTGGGTTTAAGAAATTAGAAAGGAAACAGGCAACATTATGTCTGATTAATACTGCCAAACATACGGATACATACGACTAACATACGGATGCATAAGAATAATTGTCTTTCGTGATATTTCATCTTTAGAAAGTACTGGGTTTAAGAAATTAGAAAGGAAACAGGCAACACTATGTCTGATTAGTACTGCCAAACATAAGGATACATACGACTAACATACGGATACATAAGAATAATTGTCTTTCGTGATAATTCATCTTTAGAAAGTACTGGGCTTAAGAAATTAGAAAGGAAACAGGCAACACTATGTCTGATTAATACTGCCAAACATAAGGATACATACGACTAACATACGGATACATAAGAATAATTGTCTTTCGTGATATTTCATCTTTAGAAAGTACTGGGTTCAAGAAATTAGAAAGGAAACAGGCAACATTATGTCTGATTAATACTGCCAAACATACGGATACATACGACTAACATACGGATGCATAAGAATAATTGTCTTTCGTGATATTTCATCTTTAGAAAGTACTGGGTTTAAGAAATTAGAAAGGAAACAGGCAACACTATGTCTGATTAGTACTGCCAAACATAAGGATACATACGACTAACATACGGATACATAAGAATAATTGTCTTTCGTGATAATTCATCTTTAGAAAGTACTGGGCTTAAGAAATTAGAAAGGAAACAGGCAACACTATGTCTGATTAATACTGCCAAACATAAGGATACATACGACTAACATACGGATACATAAGAATAATTGTCTTTCGTGATATTTCATCTTTAGAAAGTACTGGGTTCAAGAAATTAGAAAGGAAACAGGCAACATTATGTCTGATTAATACTGCCAAACATACGGATACATACGACTAACATACGGATGCATAAGAATAATTGTCTTTCGTGATATTTCATCTTTAGAAAGTACTGGGTTTAAGAAATTAGAAAGGAAACAGGCAACACTATGTCTGATTAGTACTGCCAAACATAAGGATACATACGACTAACATACGGATACATAAGAATAATTGTCTTTCGTGATAATTCATCTTTAGAAAGTACTGGGCTTAAGAAATTAGAAAGGAAACAGGCAACACTATGTCTGATTAATACTGCCAAACATAAGGATACATACGACTAACATACGGATACATAAGAATAATTGTCTTTCGTGATATTTCATCTTTAGAAAGTACTGGGTTTAAGAAATTAGAAAGGAAACAGGCAACACTATGTGTGATTAATACTGCCAAACATACGGATACGTACGACTAACATACGGATACATACGAATACATACGAGTAATACGAATGTTTTTCTTATAAAGGAAGCTCTAATTATAAGCCTTGCAAGCATTTTTCACTTCAGCAAACATGTACCCGGTTCAGTGCATACATTTCTATTGCGAGCATCAACACTCCTTAATTGAAGGTTAAACGTTCAGTCCTGCGTATTCTTATTATTTCCTCTTTTGGCACAGGACGTCTGAAACAGGCAAACTACGACTGTAACTGCCAACGGTAACAAAACACTACTTATTCTAGCTCTTACTCAATATTTCAGTTATATATTAATATTTCAATATTTAGATTAAGAGAGTGAAATGAAACCTGAAATCGACATAAAAATAGTAAATAACCTTGGAAAGTGAGTTCAAGGCGATTTTCCGATATTAAAGTACCCGAAAATAGACACAGTCGGCTAACACGTCACGTGGTTAGAATTGGGTGTTTACATCACAAAGCATTAGAAAATGGCGTCGCGATCTTGCTTCTGTTGCAAGGATCATGATGGATCATAAAACTTTTTGTGAATTCCAATTGGCTGCACATGAAGTATGGGCAAATGTATGAAGTACATAACAGTAACATAGAAATCATAGGCATCTGGCAATAGTGGGCAAATCATACTGTCAAAGGCACATTACATAGACCGGTTCACGCTCTTGAGTGCATGCTGGGTAATTAGGGCAAGCAAATCCAAAATGGCGGACACGCTCGGCTACACTCTTTTGCTTGATCTGAATACTTAATGAATATCGGCTTTGTTTCAGAACTGGTCGCAATTTTTAGTATTGACAGTTCAAGATAAAAGTCACAGCTACATTTTGAGCTCTGTATTTTCGATTTTAATGCGTCAAAAAATAAGATATATAATGGTTAACTACCGATGTTGTGTTGGAGGTTGTAACAACGACTCAAGATATCCAAAAAAGATAGTGAAACGGTCACATGTCGAAAATCTTCGCTGGCATTTTATTCCGAAGGATCCAAAGAAAAGAGCCCAATGGATTGCCAGCATATCCAAAGGACTTGTTGGATTCGAACCCGGCAACTACAAGACTGTTTGTTCGAATCACTTTCAATATGGAAAGCCAACGTACTCCTCACCAACTCCAACTTTGTATATGGTGCCAAGTGACTCTAACAAACCTTCACCCAAGAAAAGAAAGCTTGTGGCAAGACACGAAGTTGTCTCTACTGCTGAGGCATCCAATAACTCAAGCTTCAAAGAAGAAGGAACTCAATGCTTGATAATAAATCCGCTAACATACGGAAGTATGAAGTTTGCTGATTTAACAACAGAGCAAGATGTCCAGCGTTTCACTGGATTCCCTAACGTAGAAACATTTCAATTGATGTTTAATACACTCTTTGAAAAAGCCATGTGTATGCACTACTGGAAAGGAGACAAAGAAAGTGCTTTGAAGGACACCACCAAGCCCAGGTCAAATAATGTACAGAGAGCTCTAACCTTGGAGCAAGAGTTTTTGCTAACCATGATGCGAATCAAGCTAGGACTCTTTGTATTTGATCTGGCTTTAAGGTTCAAAGTTTCCGAGGCGACTGTCAGCTCTGTCTTTACCACTTGGGTTAAGCTGATGTCTAAAGAATTAAAGTGGATGATTTCCTGGCCAGATAGGTATTTAATTCAAAGAAATATGCCTGATATGTTTCGACGATATTACAGAAAGTGTAGAGTCATCATTGACTGCACAGAACTATTCTCTGAAACCCCATCAAGCTTAGAGAATGCGGCAATGTGTTGGTCAAATTACAAACAACACTACACGTTAAAGTTTTTGATAGGGATAACACCAAATGGCCACATATCATTTGTCTCTGAGACCTTCAGTGGGAGGTCATCTGATGTTTTTATTGTAGAAAACAGTGGTTTCTTAAACTATCTTCAGCCACATGACCAAGTTATGGCAGACAGGGGATTCAAGATTCATGACCTGTTAGCATACTACCAATGTTCTCTAACAATTCCACCCTCCAAGCATTCCAATCTCCAGATGTCAGGTGCTGATGTTAGGAACACATCACTTATTGCTAATGTACGGATTTATGTCGAGCAGGCTATCAAGCGAATTAAAGACTTTGCTATGTTAAAGCAAGAAATTCCCATTAGCATTCTTTCCCATTTGGATGACATAATCATCATTTGTGCAGCAATATGTAATATGAAAAAGCCTTTGAGTACATAGATTTCATTTCATCAATTATGTTTGCATTTTGTACCAGTCCAAAATGTTCCCATTCAATTTTCTCACAGGTTATAAGCTATGGTAGTCAAGTTTATTTACACATCTTCTAGAATACAATTCCTTTATGGAATTACACAAACATGTTTGTATATAGCTACAACAATGTTCAAACAATAACTTTGAAACTTTAGTAATACTAAATACTATAATGTTTTGGTTTCATCCGCACTATTTTGTACTATTTAGTAGTTTGTTGAGGTCATATTGCTTCCACTCTATAATTTTAATCATTATCTATTGCTTGTTCATTGCAAAATCTGCAAATGAATGTTGATTCTTGTTCAAAATTTGAGCAGGCCCAGTGAAACCATAGCATACAACATTCACACTGAACACTGTTTTCATCATCACATTCAATTTCATCTGGCTCAAGACAGGGTTTTTCACAGACAGCACAATAATAAATAGGCCTAGTACCTAGCAACACCCTAGCAACATAAGTCTTGAAAAAAATTGTTAGATTTGGTATGATATCTTGCCACAGTTTTAAATCAAACTCAATAATTTCAATATGAGCACCACTAAGTGGAGTCCAAACAACAAAAAAGGTTTTAGGACATCCTGTTAGGGCCATTTGTCCTTGTATCTGGTAATAATAACTGTGGGTTCTCTTGAGCATGATATTCCCATTCACTAATTCTAGATAAGTTGTATTGTTCCAATGCTCATCAAATTTCATGTCTGCAAGTGAGTATGGACATTTATACTCAATACAAGAATGACCACAGCAATCGCAGTGAAAAATACCATCTGGGGTAGCTCCCACAAAAGGGTAAGTTTTAGATATAAACAAGCCACAAGTCTGAAGCTTTGCATTTTTGTGTTTTTTGGATTCTTGTGCAAAGAATGATGCAGCAGCATCTCTCTCATGTTCTCTTCCCCATTTAATGGCAGGTATCATTGACAGATCGGTACAATCTAAAATTCGCTCAAGAAGAGGTGTTACTTTGCAATTTGGCTTTCTTTTTCTAAGAATTGTTTTTGTCTTTGTGTATACTTCATGAAAATGAGATGCAGTTATTCTACCTTTTCTTTGCTCTTTCCATATACTGGAGTTAGCCTGATCCCTTGTGGCCTTTTCTAATTCTTTAATGCTACTGTCATTGAAAGATAATTGTTCCAGAAATTGTCTCACTAATTCATCAGCATCTACACCATTGTTTTTAGAGGATATATCATCAGCTATAATTTGTAGTGATGGGGGAACATCATCAGAAGTTGGTGGTGCATATGAAATATGGATGACAGCATCAGGATTTATGTTTCGAAGAGAAGCTAGAAACTTTTGCTTGCTTTCTTCGGTAACAACCCTCAAGGATTCTGGCCGAGGATCAAAGTTCTGTTTTTCCTTGCTATTAATAGCATAACTTGGGTTTTCTTTGACTACCTTGTGGCTTTGGAACACCATGTCCTTTAATTTCATGGGTTGGATGTCTTTCTTGCTAGTATTATTCCACACACATGCCTTATCTGTGCAGGAAGGATCTGTGAAACCTTTCTGGTTGGCAAACTCAACTTTATATAAAAGGGCTATGACATGATTACAGCACTGACTGTATCCAGCTGTACAGCTACAATATGCCCCAAGAATTTCACCGGGAGATTTACAAATTATCCACACTTTATGAGGTTCTTCGCGAATTCTTTGAGATGGAGTGACAGATGCAAACAACAGAACTTTGTCTTGTCCATGAATTGTTTTTGAGTATACAGTGTGCACAAAACCACTTTTAAAGTATGAATACGCTTTTCTGATTTTATATTGACCAATATAGTCAGTGTCGAAAGCTTTTTTTCCAAGTATAAACGAGAATATTTGACCAATGTTTGTATGCGGCCACTTTGTTACACAGTCCTCCCAATCGACCATGGATAACGGATCCTTTATACCGCATGTGCGTAGTAGTTCTACATGTTCATTTTGTAGTGACTTGGCTTGGCTTTCGGCCGAATCTCGAATAGGCGTTTTATGTTCAAAAGCTACCAAAGCACGAGCAGCAAGATCCGAGTGTGTCCCTCCAGAGGGCAAACCTCGCTGTTTAAGATAAAACTGCAATTCCCCACATGAAAGTTCCAAAAAATCTTCGAGGTGCGTGGCCATGATCGTGTTGTTGGGATATTGAACTGTCAACGACTTTTGAGCGAGATGGCAATAACATAAAGAGCTCAAAATGTAGCTGTGACTTCTATATTGAACTATAAGTATTCAGATCGAGCAAAAGAGTGTTGTTCGTATCCGCCATTTTGGATTTGCTTGCCCTAATTACCCAGCATGCACTCAAGAGCGTGAACCGGTCTATTTCCTGTGTTTATACATGTTATTTTCTCTCTATAGTCTTCTGTTGTAGAACACCACAGTTGGGAAATCAAAGTAAAATTTAAGGGTGTCTTTGTTGACTAGCAGAAGAATAATTGTCTTTCGTGATATTTCATCTTTAGAAAGTACTGGATTCAAGAAATTAGAAAGGAAACAGGCAACACTATGTCTGATTAATACTGCCAAACATAGAAACTGGAATGACAGAGTGGAAAATTCTGAATCTTCAAACTTTACCTATAGCTCTTTCAACATGAATGTGATGCCATGTTATTGTCTGGGTCTTGATTACATCACCCTCTTCAAATCCCGTTTTGTCCTTCAAGAAGGGAGGAATATTCAATTTCAATTTCAGTTTTGCAAGGTCATCACCAATGTCAAAACCTTTGTCTGCCATGATGGCATCTCCTCCTTTTAGTTCTCCACATTGTACTCTCTGTTTCACAGTTTCCAGAAACCCTGATCTCTGCACTATTTGTTTGTCAGAAATGGAACCCTCAAATAATTGAGACAGAAACATAATGCCCCCATTAGGATCCACTCTTATAGGAGACTTAAAAGTTGTGTGGGGTTTGTAAGTACTGTAACTCTCAGTGTGCTTTTGTAATGAACTAGGGACTTGGATTTTTAGTTCAGTCGCCTCAACAATCACAATAGTGTTAGGATATTTCTTGATAAATTCCTCTAGAAAATGTTTTAAAATTATATCTGCTATATCAGGCATGCCGGCCCGCTGTATCTGTCACATATGCGCACGCATGCCATATGCGTACCTTGAAGATTTGAGAACCGCCATGTTGAAAGTATAGACGTTAAGTTTGTATTGAGTTGTAGTTTTTTGTCTGACTTAAATCCATGAAACACAACAATATCTCTATGTGGTCATATTTTTAGGCTGCCAATTACATTGTACACAAAATTAACCCAAGTAAGATTAATAATATTTACAGTACTCTCGGATACACAAAACCTCTCTGCTAAAAAATGTTGGATAGTCCCATCCTTAGCTTCATCAGTAACAACAACAACAACAACATTTTTATTCACACTATTCTGATAGAAGAAAAAGAGTAAGGAAAAAAACAAGTATAGAAAACAAATAATAGAAGATATATCATAATATATACAATTTTTTAATTACTATACAACAGCCAAAGTAGCGAAGCTTTCGAGTTGGCTTGGCTAACATGAGAAACTCATCCTCCACTGAAGGCTTGCGTGCAGTGGGTCTTGTCATTGTTGATTCCCTTTTAATGCAATCATTCTCTCCTTCAATTTCACCTTCCTCGAACAGTTTTTCAATGTCTATCACACTTGATTTTCCAGCTTCGCTATCCCAGTAAATGAAATTTTTTCGGTCAAGATTGGGCAATAGAAATTAGTAGTATAGTGAATGGGGGTTCTGGCGATTTTGCGATTTTGTGTTCAAGTTTTTGATTCATCAAAACTCAATATGGCGGATAAAAAATCTCACAAAAATCGAAAAACACTGAAAGAAAATTCACGTATAGAAAATATGGAAAATAAAAATCGAAAAACACTTAAAGAAAATTCACGTATAGAAAAATAATAAGGAAAATAAAAATCGAAAAACACTTAAAGAAATTCCACGTATAGAAAATATGGAAAACAAAAATCGAAAAACTCTTAAAGAAAATTCATGTATAGAAAATGTGGAAGAAATTTTATATAATATATATACAGATATAAATAAAAACGAATAACAGAATCTGACAAAAGACCAGCTCATTGATATAATGAATTTGATACCTGCTCCAAAATATCAACCTAAACCAACACCAAGGAAAATTGAATTCACTCCATCATTCAATAATGTTAATCGATGGTTCAAGCTTATGAAGAAAACATTATTGAAACACCTCTAGAGTTTCAAGATGATTATAAACCAGTGCTTAAACCAAGAATAAAAAAGCCTGTTCCTCTACTGAGACAAATAAGGCTTTAAAAGGCTTCACTAAATCATATGAAATACGCATAAAAAAATGACAAAGATCCATTGATTCAAATGCAGAGCACAAGATTGGCTACTGGTCAATATATTAAAAAGATATTGAATAAAATGAAAGGTCTCAAATTCACAGAGACATTAAAGATCACCTTTGAGAAGCATAAAGCTGACGAAGTTCGAACAAAAACAGCACATTTTAATAGGGCACCTAAGACAATAAGAAATGAAACAGAAATAGCAGACTCTTTACAAACAACAAAGCAACACATATCATATCAAATTGCACAATGGATCTGGCTGGCGTATCCGATCAGTTGATAATCACTACATAAATACTGTTATATATAATCCGACCAAAGGTTCTTCTTATATTCAACTTCCACCAGAATTGAGGAATGGTAAAAAAGGTTTGATCAATCTGAAAAATACAGATAATCGGAATGTTTTTGTTGGTGTCATATCAGACACTTAAGAGAGTGTCTCTGTAAAAGCGGTCCGGTCGATTTGCTCGAGACACAGATTTCCCTCATTTCTTGTGTGTTGTAAGACATTCATGTGCCTATACTAAAACCACAATCCGTTTGATCGGATCTTTTTATTTTTCAAAGTTTTACGGAAATGAAATTTCACTCGAGCGATGGCCTGTCGTGACACTTTTCAAGACTTTAATTTGAGACAACTTTGGAGGACAATTTAAGAAAAACTACGGAACTCAGCAAAAAACAAATACCACAGCCATGTATATTAATTCTATCTTATCCATCAAGGCGACTTTCGTGAACATCACATTTCAATCAGAAACAGGAAGACTTGAATGACACCTCATCGATTTGCTTAAGCCACACACGCGAAAACCAATAAAATTTAAGGTAAATTTTTGAAAAAGTGAGGCGTTCTTAACTGATCCAACTAACATAGCTAGGAAGAACACGCTACAGAAAAGGTAACTACAGAAAAAAACTTTGCGGCACGACCTTTGGGAAAACTTTATAACTTCACGAACTTACCTGATTTTTGGCAATCTCCGAGTTTGGCCGCCATTTTGAAGGACTTGTCAACATGAAGCTTAACAGATATAAACCAAGCAGGTAGATCTAAAACCGTCTGAAATACATACGGAAGCAATTTAAATGAACTTTTCTTTCAATTCAAGCTGTAAAATTTGCAATTGTTTGTTAAACTTACCATTCCTACATTTCCAAGCGCCCGTTTCTTCCAACAATTCAAACACTTCAACTAGTGTTCGAATTCCCCTCGTCGATTCCACCATAAGAAATAACCTGTATCACCCAAGCTTCGACTCTAATGCGAATTACGAATCACGTAATACAACTGCTTCATCTTCGAGGCAATATCAGCCTAGTTTTTTTATTTTCTGATCGACGAGAACGGCGATCACGAAGCGATTGCCATGTTTACCTAATAAACGAACCGCTGACCAGCCGCTAAGTGAAATCAGTACGGCTCAGTGGTGAGGGGGAGGGTGTGGGGTGGGTGCGGGTAGATTATCAGAAGATTTTTGGGAACATTCGAATATATTCATTAAAGCATCATAATATACATTACGATTCTTAGTCTTTGTGTAAAAGCATGCTTTGTGTTGCAGATCTAGACATCTTTTGTTTTGCTCCGGGTATTCTTTTTCTCTTTAAATAAATTTCGTTTCAAAAAGGATCGGCATCAGTTCGTATATTTATAAACACATCTTTACCATGTACTGTAAATAAATGTGTTCAGATAATCGAGATAACAATTGAACCTCTTGTATCGCATCAGTGGTAAAGTTTCTTGTCTTTGCTCAACTCCGAAGAGCGTGGAGCGGCAAAGACGCGACACGCGAGTCACCAATCTCGCGGCTTCTCCATGCTCACAGGATATGCGTGACCTCACTATATTTAAGAAAAATAAGAAACTGCTCGCAGTCTGTATTCTGTTTAACTATTTCATAGGAGTGACGCGAGTCTCTTCAATTGAGTGAGAAAGTCACAAACCCATTCTTTGCCTAGGGGGCGTAACCACAGACCACTCATTAATTGCTCCCTTGGCGCGGAAATCAGTGAAATCGTATCGAGTATACAAAGTTAGAGGAGTTCCTTTAGACCTCCCGAACTCGTATCGCGTTGGCATCAATTATAAGTACAGGAAGAAGTCTTAAAATCTGCTAGATAAATTTGTTTCATACTTTCTGACAAGTTAAAGAAATTCGGGAGCTTTCCTACAAAGAAACTAAAATGGTAGGCAACCGACTTAGTTTTTCAGATAATTTACAATAACTGAAAATTTGTGTGTCTGTTTGTGGACCTTACGTCTTGCCCAACAATATAGCTGCAAAGATTTTTATAGTTTGCCCACACGATTAAGCTCTTTTCTTGTAACCTGTCATCGTTTCAAAAACACCACAGCAACGGAAAACCTTTCCCAGCCTCCTTAAATACCGTTGTTGTCCAACCACATCTGTATTGTTTTTAACAGAGAACGCTTGCGTCCCATGTATTTGCCCAGTGGTTGTTTTGATGACATTCAGGCCACACTTCATAAACTTCGTGATCCCTCGTGGAGCCCAGGTCAGCCGGGTTAGAGGAGAAAGTTTGCTCCAAATCTCAACACGAAACATACTTATAAAGAATTGTAGAGGGTAACTGAAATGAAAAAGAAAAAGGCGTCATGCATAGTAGTTTTCAAATTTCTTTTTAGCCAACAGGGAGTCGTGCAGAGGCATGGGGCGAAAGCAACCAAAAATTAGGAGCAGGCCGAGGGGAGGAGCTTATTTAGCCGGCCTTTACCATATTTTTGTATATACAAGCGTGGTACACCAAACATTCGGTTTACTTATAAAACTCTTTGTCGTTGTCGTATGAAAAAAAATGGACAATAAATTTGAAAATGAAAACGGAATAGGAATATAGAGGCAAGACCGATACAACGTAGATAAGTTTTAAGACGGAGCACTATATTTCGGCTGGCCAAACCAGCCTTCTTCAGCTGCCTGAAGAAGGCTGAAGTTCTTCTGGTGCCTGAAGACGTTGTATCGGTCTTGCCTCTATATTTATATTCGTTACTTTGGGCCGATTAGATCATGGCTGATCCAACGTACAAGAGTAGGATTATCGCTCACGGTTGCTTGCTGAACATTTCAAAAAGAATAGGGTTCAGTGAAAAAAGGTCAGATCGATTAAAGGTATGAGCTGAGACTAACATGATTCACTTAATTTTATGTCGAGCTTATAAGTGGAAAACACTAAAAATTGTACATTGCTAGTTTTATTAACACCTTACGTAAATGACATTGGTTACTGTTGCGGAAAATCATATTTTAGAGTCAGCTTTATATATAAAGCAATGATTTTGCATGCATTCTCGGGAACAGCAGAAAAGACTTAGAAAAAACATTCTAAGTACAGTGTTCATTCCGTGCAATGGGGCAGGAATAAAAGGTTCTCGTAAAATAGACACCTTATTTCATACCACAGAAGACAAGCAAAAAGTAATATGGGTACTCCGGTTAAAAATACATCGATAACTCTATTAATTAATACCAGTCCTGATTTAAAGGAAAAAGTTATGTGAACAAAATGAAAGTAGTCTGTACCACTAAGCATACCTTCACGGTTTAGACTGGGAGTCCCAAAGTTTTTTAAGCATGTATTCTAATATCTTATTACGATAAGCCCCCACCCACACGACCCCACACCACACCGTTCTGTTTTCACTCAGCGGCTGGCCAGCGGTCCGTGTATGAGGTAAACATGGCGATCCCTTACTGAACACCGTTCTTGTCGATCAGAAAATCAAAATACCAGCATGATATTGCCTCGAAGAAGAAGCAGTTGTGTTATTTGATTCGTACTTCACATTTGAGTCCAAGCTTAGGTGACACAGGTTATTTCTTATGGTGGACTAATATGGATATATCAACAAAGTTGAAATGGTAAATTAGCCACCGTAACGATTACAAAAGCTGACGTTTCGAGCGTTAGCCCTTCGTCGGAGCGAATAGAGGAATTGTGGGTTGTGTGTGCTTTTAAAGGCAGAAAATGGAGCTACGTTATTGGTGGGAGCATGGCAACGAGAAAAACATGAATAAATTAGTGGAATGAAAAGCGTTCGTTGATCCCTGTGGGATTTAGACTGCCGGTTTGAAAGATGAGCTTTTGTTCAAGATTTTTACGGCTTTCCGTGCCACCTAAGTGCAAGGAAAGACCGCAGATTGCCATGTGTTGCTTAGAATGATTGGGTAAATTAAAATGTCTAGCGAATGGTTTCGATGTGTCCTTGTCATCCCTTTCCACGTCTCGAAGGTGTTCTCGGAATCGGTCACCTAGTCTTCCGCCTGTTTCGCCGATGTATATCTTTTTGCAATAAGTGCAAGTTATGCAATAGATTACATTGGCGGAGGTGCACGCGAAGTGATCGGTAATCTTAATGGATCGCTTAGGTCCTGATATTTTATCAGTGTTGTGAATGAAAGGACACGTTTTGCATCGTGCACGAGCGTATTTAAAAGCGCCTGGTTGGTCATTAGTCTGAAAAGAACTTCTGACCAAAAAATTCCAGAGACAAGCACTATCTTTTCGCAGCCTCCGCTCATTTCATTCAAACGCGACAAAAACATAGGCAATTTATCTATCTACTTATGTCCGGTCGCGACAAAAAGGTCGCAAGTGTCGCAAGCACGCAATGACAGACTTTATGTCCAATGCGAACACCAAAACCGTTGGTGCGACCCCTGCCTAAGTAAAAGCAAGTCGCTAAGGTAATTTTTTTTGTGTGTGTGTGTGATTTTACTAAAAAATTTACTCCACTCACACTTGCCCGAATATGAGACTATAAATAACCAACTTGCAGCTCAGCGCCACGTCGACTGGTCAATTATCATCTTTTATAGTTCACCACTAAATTTTCTCCGGTTCTTATTGGTATAGATCGATCACGTGACGCGATAGTGGAGAGACACTATCAGCCCATAGTGCCCGCCCGCGGAAAATACCCGTCCGCGGAAAATACCTGGATTGATAGTACTCATCCGTGAAAAGTTTTGAATAGTTTGACGTCCGCGAAGTTAGGCAGATCGGAAAAACAGTGACTTTTCAATTCTGACAGGTATAACGTATTATTTAGCCAATGTACGGTTGCGAATTATTGACATTTGTGGCAAGCTGTAGGCGCGGAGGAAAATTTAGTGGTGAACAATAAAAACAATAGAGTGTTTATGTCTCGGAACTATCGGTCTGATAGTTACCCCTTGGAAATTCAATGTTTTTAAAACTAGCATATTTGTTTTAAGAACATCAAATTTCCGCGGGGCAACTATCAGCCGATAGTTCTTCGACAGATACACTCTATTGTTTAAATATCCGGGGTTCCATTATAGAACCACAATCGTATGAATAATTACAGTTTATTTTCCGAAAAAAGACGCCAGCAAGTCACGAGAAATGGGTTCATCCTATCATTAACATAGGGAAATATTTTGTGATTTCGATTTCCTATACAATTTTGCAAATTTTAGTGTAATAGAAAAAATCCGAGCCCCAGCTGGGACTTTTGCAAATAGAAAATAAATTCAGAGCCTATTTATCGTCTATTTTGCAAATAGACAATAAATTCAGAGCCTCATAACATTGTATTTTGGAGAGAATATTTACAAAATGTCTCCTCATACACTGAACACCTGCTTCATGAAAAGAAGTGTGCTGCATTATCTCCTGCGATGTTGTTCTCTTTCACTCTCTCGTTTCCTTTTTAATACCGCTGGACTAATTTGTTTACCTGAACTGAACACTTTATTTAAACACGATGGTGTATTCAGCAGAGCTGGTGGGGTCGTATATTTAGGAATAAAAATGTATTTAAGAATAATTTCGTCATGAGCAAGGAGAAAAAAAAACGCGGCCCTGTCAAATGCCTCAAATGACGCTGGCGCAGAATATGACAGCCCTTGACTTCATTTATAGGTGGAGAGAGCGATGGACTGTTGTGCGAGAGGTCGAGGGTTCGAGCCTCGACCGGACCAACACTCAAGGTCTTAAATCAAGTTTGGACAATATGCTACCTTCCTATGTATCAAGAAATGTTAAAATACTCTAGTCTTCTCGGATAGGGACAAATAAATGGAGGTCCCGTCTCCTGTAGGGTTAGGGGTAGGAGACGTTAATTTCCCATGCATGAGACTACTGTGTGACGGATGTCCTCCCCTGGGGTGGTTGCTGGGTGGGAATTGGCCCTGAAAAGCCCCCATGGGGAGTGGTCAATTAACATATGTACACATGTATGTATGTACGTTTGCGACCAATCTCTCGAGACACGGGTAACAATGGTGAAAGGAACAAATGCTATTGGACGAACAAAAGAAGCTACGGAATGAGATATCTATTGTTTACGTCCATCACCATGGCGGCAATGATGTAACGTGCAAACAACCTGTCGTCGCTGACAGCGATCAAACCTGAAAGTGAATCAGGTGAAAACGGGAAGTCGCTCACACCACGAAACGTTAAACATGTCCGGCATCACGTCTGCTAATTTCAAGCGTTGTCTTAAGTTCCACCTGCTTTTGGCGTTCACCGTGGCCAACCATTTTTCAGGTTAACCTTTTTCGATGATATACTTTAAGCATTTCAAATGTTTACTTTGGAGTAGATTTGAGTGCAACTTTGAAAGAGAAGTTATATGGACGGAATAGAAGATCATGACCAAGACTAAGTTTACACTAGAGGAGAATTTTCCGGATTCGTAAATTTTTCCGTACTCATCAATTTTGGAGTATTCGGATTCGTAGGCGTTTACGCTGAAAGGATATTCGGATTCCTGACCGTTTACACACAACGACAACTCCGGGAACATTCGAAATGGAGTGGTTAGCAAGCCCAGTGTTGTTTCGTTGTTCGATCGACAAAGTGAAAATACCTCCCCCAAAAAAGGCTAGAGTAGATCCAGATGCCACTGAGGCAAATTTGAGTTGGACAGATGCCAAGCAGTCTACGTCGTCGGCGATTAAGTGTGGCTGACGTTAAACTTCCTTGCAATAATAATTTTCGTTTGTTGAGAAATACTGCGGTACACATGATAAAATTTATCGCCTGAACCTGCAACAAGATTAGGCAACCGGAGACCTCCAGCAATGTTAGCACCAGATCCATTTTGGTTTCACCGCAAACTCAAAAGATTGCAGGTGGAAATAATATCCGGATTCGAGAAAAAAAGCGGTTACACGACAAAACTTTCCGGATTCAAAAGTTATCGGATTCAAAGTTTCCACTTTAAATTCCGGATTCAAAATCTCCGGAGACACGACCAAACCGGGAAGTTTTTATTTCGGATTCGTCCACTTTCATGTAAACGGCAGAATGAATCCGGTACTAAAACTTTTCGGATTCATCACGAATCCGGAACAATTTCCTCTAGTGTAAACCTAGTCTAAAACATCACACGAGTACATACGGGTAACATAGGAGTAACATACGAGTAACTTACGGATACATATAGAATACTTCATGGAAAGTGCGCGCGTACGGTGTTAACAAACCGTACAAAGCACTTTCCATGTGGTATTATGTTTGTTATATAGATACTGAAATTTAACACCCTCCTTAAATTATGACAAGCATTATTTAAACAAATGTGGTCAAACAACAATCACTGAATGAAAGCAGCTTCGCAAAAAGGGAAAGAGCTCAAATAAAATCCAAAAGTTATGAATCCAAAAGTCACGAATCGTGGATAACAAAACGCTTTTCGCTCATGGCTTTCGCCGAGACAGGAACTTTCAATATTAAACTTCCTTGCAATGGAAGAAATGCGAATAAAAACCATTTGCAAAGCGCTGGCGTTGTGCGGTGTACGAAACTACGCCAAGCAACCTTGAATGAAAACTTCAACTTGCCGTACGGCTCACACGTGGAAAAACATAATACGCGGCTCCTGATTGGACGTATCGCTTTTCTCACATGTGGGAAAAGCGATACGCGACATTTGATTGGTTTACATCGGTTTGCGAACGAAAATTTACTCTGCGGCTTTTCAGTGTGTAAATCTCAGAATGTATATAATAAATACGAATACATATTTCTTATTAACCAAGCGCGAGGGCCCTACTGAGAGAATATCGGCCCGAGGTCTTGAAAGTACATCGCACTTTCCACTATCCATACATAACAGTACATAACAGTAACATAGAAATCATAGGCATGTAACAATAGCGGGCAAATCACACTGGGAAAGGCACATTACATTTCCTGTGTTTATACATGTTATTTTCTCTCTATAGTCTTCTGTTGTAGAACACCACAGTTGGGAAATCAAAGTAAAATTTAAGGGTGTCTTTGTTGACTAGCAGAAGAATAATTGTCTTTCGTGATATTTCATCTTTAGAAAGTACTGGGTTCAAGAAATTAGAAAGGAAACAGGCAACACTATGTCTGATTAATACTGCCAAACATAGAAACTGGAATGACAGAGTGGAAAATTCTGAATCTTCGAGCTTTACCTATAGCTCTTTCAACATGAATGTGATGCTATGTTATTGTCTGGGTCCTGATTACATCGCCCTCTTCAAATCCCGTTTTGTCCTCCAAGAAGGGAGGAATATTCAATTTCAATTTCAGTTTTGCAAGGTCATCACCAATGTCAAAACCTTTGTCTGCCATGATGGCATCTCCTCCTTTTAGTTCTCCACATTGTACCCTCTGTTTCACAGTTTCCAGAAACCCTGATCTCTGCACTATTTGGTTGTTAGAAATGGAACCCTCGAATAACTGAGACAGAAACATAATGCCCCCATTAGGATCCACTCCTATAGGAGACTTAAAAGTTATGTAGGACTTGTAAGTACTGTAACTCTCAGTGTGCTTTTGTAATGAACTAGGGACTTGGATTTTTAGTTCAGTCGAATCAACAATCACAATAGTGTTAGGATATTTCTTGATAAATTCCTCTAGAGAATGTTTTATAATTATATCTGCTATATCAGGCATGCCGGCCCGCGGTATCTGTCGCATATGCGCACGCATGCCATGTGCGTACCGTGTTGATTTGAGAACCGCCATGTTGAAAATATAGACGTTAAGTTTGTATTGAATTGTAGTTTTTCGTTTGACTTTAATCCACGAAACACAACAATATCTCTATGTGGCCATATTTTTAGGCTGCCAATTACATTGTACACAAAATTAACCCAAGTAAGATTAATATTATTTACAGTACTCTCGGATACACAAAACCTCTCTGCTAAAAAATGTTGGATAGTCCCATCCTTAGCTTCATCAATAAAAGCAACAACAACAACATTTTTATTCACACTATTCCGCTAGAAGAAAAAGAGTAAGGAAAAAAAACAAGTATAGAAAACAAATAATAGAAGATATATCATTATATATACAATTTTTAATTACTGTACAACAGCCAAAGTAGCGAAGCTTTCGAGTTGGCTTGGCTAACATGAGAAACTCATCCTGCACTGAAAGCTTGCGTACAGTGGGTCTTGTCATTGTTGATTCCCTTTTGATGCAATCATTCTCTCTTTCAATTTCACCTTCCTTGAACAGTTTTTCGATGTCTATCACGCTTGATTTTCCAGCTTCGCTATCCCAGTAAATGAACTTTTTTTCAGTCAAGATTGGGCAATAGAAATTAGTAGTATAGTGAATGGGGGTTCTCGCGATTTTGCGATTTTGCGTTCAAATTTTTGATTCCTCAAAATTCAAAACTGCTGACTCATCAAAATTCAATATGGCGGATAAAAAGTCTGACAAAAAATCGAAAAACACTCAAAGAAAATTCACGTCTAGAAAATATGGAAAATAAAAATCGAAAAACACTTAAAGAAATTCCACGTATAGAAAATATGGAAAATAAAAATCGAAAAACACTCAAAGAAAATCCTCGTATAGATAATATGGAAAATAAAAATCGAAAAACACTTAAAGAAAATTCACGTATAGAAAATGTGGAAGAAATTTTATATAATCAATATACAGACATGAATAAAAACGAATAACAGAATCTGACAAAAGACCAGCTCATTGACATAATGAATTTTATACCTGTTCTAAAATATCAACCTAAACCAACACCAAGGAAAATTAAATTCACTCCATCATCCAATAATATTAAACAGATGGTTCAAGCTTGTGAAGAAAACATTATTGAAACACCTATAGAGTTTCGAGATGATTATAAACCAGTGCCTAAACCAAGAACAAAAAAGCCTGTTCCTCTACTGAGACAAATAAGGCTTTAAAAGGCTTCACTAAATCATTTGAAATACGCATAAAAAATGATAAAGATCCATTGATTCAAATGCAGAGCACAAGATTGGCTACTGGTCAATATATTAAAAAGATATTGAATAAAATGAAAGGTCTCAAATTCACAGAGACATTAAAGATCACCTTTCAGAAGCATAAAGCTGATGAAGTTCGAACAGAAACAGCACATTTTAATAGGGCACCTAAGACAATAAGAAATGAAACAGAAATAGCAGACTCTTTACAAACAACAAAGCAACACATATCATATCAAATTGCACAATAGATCTGGCTGGCGTATCCGATAAGTTGATAATCACTGCATAAATACTGTTATATATAATCCGACCAAAGGTTCTTCTTATATTCAACTTCCACCAGAATTGAGGAATGGTAAAAAAGGTTTGATCAATCTGAAAAATACAGATAATCGGAATGTTTTTCGTTGGTGTCATATCAGACACTTAAATCCACAAGAGAAAGATCCCCAGAGGTTTAAAAAGGTTGATAAAGCTTTCGTTAAGCAATTGGATTACACAGGAATTGAATTTCCAGTGACCATAAAACAAATCAATAAGATTGAAAAACAGAATAAATTAAGTCAATGTTAACGTATTCGGCTATGATAATAAACAACCATATCCAATGTATTAGCAAGGAGAGAAATGAAAATCATTTTAATCTTTTGTTAATAATAGATGAGAAAAACGCGCATTATGTCTTGATAAAAGATTTCAACAGATTCATGTATAACCAAACAAAACACAAGGAGAGAAAGTATTTTTGCATGTGTTGTTTGCAGTGTTTTAGCTCTGAAAAGGTATTAATTGATCACAAAGCTAATTTACTCGTAATAAATGGAACTCAGGCTATTAAGATGCCAACTAAAGATGACAATATAATTTAGATATATCAACAAAGTTGAAATGGTAAATTGGTCACCGTAACGATTACAAAAACTGACGTTTCGAGCGTTAGCATTTCGTCGGAGCAAAGGGCTAACGCTCCAAAAGCCCTTCCGACGAAGGGCTAACGCCAAAGGTATCAAGAGATACCTTTGGACAATTTGCAAAAGATTTTGATCATTCAAAATTTCCTTGTGTGAAGAAACAAGAGCAACATCCATCATGATCCTTACAACACAAGCAAGATCGCGACGCCATTTTCTAATGCTTTGTGATGTAAACACTCAATTCAAATTGGAAGACATAGACGGGGAGGGTCTTTTTGATGATGATCTGACCCTCGGATGAAAAACAAATTCCAGTATCACCACCACCTTATGAACAATCATTAGGTGATCAATCATTCGGTGGAATTTTAGATTCATTTGAAGAACCACCAGAGTATGACTATCATGAAGGTGTTGATTATGGCTTGGAAGAATCAGACGCCACAAATATGATTTTAGATGATGTTAATGTAATTAATTATGATGATCTCGAAAAAAGCTTATCAGAAATACCTGATGAAAAGGGTAAAAAAACGAAATTAACACGAATTATTAAATACGCCGAACCTCGAAGGAATCAATTAAAAGGGGATAAAACCGATGTTACCAAAAAATTTAATAGTGGTGAAATAAATGATGCAGAAAAGCAATTAGAAAATGCAAGAATTGATAGGAGGCGCTATGTGCTGAACAAATATATCTCGGATAATAAGAAAAAGTTAAAGAGTATTCAAGGTTTAGGACTGAAAAGAGGTCGTGGTGTTTATTTAATTAATGATCCCAAACAGCTTATGAAAAAACTTGAACTTATTATTGGTGAAATGATAGCTGGCAATACAAGTATTAAAATGAGAAACACAGGTCAAGCTATTTTTGATACTCTTTTGAGGACATCAACCATAAACAAGAACCAATACACAAAAATCTTCAATAGTATTTCAAAATATAGTGTAATTAATAATATATAATGGAAAGAGAAATTGTTTTGACAAGCTGTAACAACAAATCTGGAAAAAACAAACCATCAGATTTTACAACTTATTTTGTTCAGCCTATAACTCTTGCCAAGAATCGTGAGTACGTTGTTGGCCTTAACAGAATTATAAATATGTCTTTTACTTGGTTCAATGTTAACAGTATGAAGCGGAAGCCTGGGGAAAGAAATAACTGGACGTGTCTCAGAGCTATTCTCGCATTCTTTCTCCGGTGTAGCAAAAGTGCGGCATTTTTAGGCTGAAATTTCCACGTGCGAACCGAAATGTGTTTGTTTTGACTTTGACACCCATTTCAAGTCTCGTGGTCGCCGTTCCTGAGTTAGCCGATTGTGTCTAATGGTGTGCTATATATGTTCAGTATGCAGTAATGCAAGAGGAGATTTGCAAAGAACCTTGCATCACATCACATCTACCTAAGAATGTTTGACGTACAGTCCTGCGTTTATAGTTACGCTTTCTTGTTCTGGGGTCAGTTTTAGCTGCGCGGAACAGCACACTTTCCCGTCGAAGAAGTGATTTTAACTGCTAATATGACCGATATTACAATGATAGTACGTATGGGTAAAGTCAGAGTTAATTGAATGTTCCCATCCAGGTCTTTTCCTCTGATCCGTCTGTCAGTGTGGCGTATAACCACGTTATGAGACTCTCGTCTATATTTATCGGCAAAGTCCTGGTTGCAGCCGAAGCACTTTTTGGCTGAGTTTGGAAGGAGGCAGACTTCATATTAATAGGGTGACCAACCAGACTGCCACGTCTATTGTGGGGTCAAAAGGGAAGCTGAACTAAGTTGTTGAGGCTGTTGGGGTAAATATTTTGACATCGGGACCTGAAAAGGTTGTGCGAAGGAAGCTGGGACCTGTTGTTGTTGTGGAATTGCTGTTGACGAATACGAACAAAATTGTGGTTGTTGCGGTTGATAAAGTGTTAGCACTCACAGGTGGAAACCTTTGGTGCTGTTGCGTCGTCGTCCAAGCTGTATAAATGGGCTGTTATTGTAACGCCACGGCAGATGAATTTTCCTGTCCACAGTGCTGCCGTGGTAAATTGCAGTAACGTTGTTGTTGCTGATGTATTGAGGAAGGCGTCTCCTGCAATGCTGTGCTGTTGTCACTCTGACTGGACATCGCAGAAGAAATGGTTGGCACCCACGATTGCGACGTGTCGTTTCGTTTCTTCCTAAAAGCCTTTTGGATCTCGTTTGGCTTCATACCTTGCTCTTTAGGTGTCCTCCTGTTATTATATGCTGCTGCGAGGTTTACACCTAGTCCCTTTCTTCTCTGAAATTTTCTTTTGATTTCCTTGAGATATTCTTGTTGGCACTCGAGATCTTCGGCCACGGCAATCGTATCTTGGCAGATCCCGACAGCCTGGAAAACGCTGCACGGAAAATCAAGCTGGTGACCAGCTTTTACTGGCTTGACGATAAGAGGAGCTTTGCCATGCCTACTTTTCACTGTTCTCATTTTGGGATCATCAGAAGCCGCTGGCATGATCGCACCTGGCTCATTCAAAAGTGCCTCTGCATTCCTGAACATGTCTCTGAGTGTAGTCGCAGGCACTACTTGACTGGGTATGCCGAATTCTTCAGCAGCAACAGAGAGACGTCTAAAACCGTGAGTCTGAGTCTCGGGGGTCGACTGAGTAACCTTTGCTACTTGTGCGCTACTTTCCTTCTGTTTACCCTCATTGGTGACAACTGGACGGCACACCTCTGTGAAGAATCTCTTTAACAGTGCTTTCCTCTCGCCAGGTAACAGGCCTTGCCATTCGTCATAAGTTACGGCAAAGTTGGTGTAGGCTTTGTCCAACCTGTATGGACCGTCCCCGTACGAGGCTTTCGCAGCGTCTTTGTGCAGAGGTAAAACTCTCCCTTTGAGGCTTTGTAATGCCGTCGTCAGGTTGACATCTCTGTGACCAACACCATCTCCTAACTCATCAATCTCGACCTTGGACATGTAGTGCATCCACTCTATGGGGTTTTGGCCAAAACCTCTGTCAACGCATCCACAGTCTCGAACGTACTTGACCATCTTGTTTCTTAGCTGGATTTCCTTGTATTTGGCAAAGTACTTTGTGAATTTCAGTGGGCTGTTCTTTGTTGTCGACTTCTCCAGTTCATCTCATTTCTTTTAAAACGTTTCGCATTTCTGGTCGAATTCGTCTTCCCTTTTGCAGTCATACAAACAGCCATTTTCTTCCTTAGCTGCTCTCCAAAAATATCGGCCATAATGATTTTCTTTCCTGGACTGGGAAATTACATTCTGTTAGCTTCTTTTCGACATTTGCCTGGACGTGTTCCAGCCCCAGAAGGTTAATGGTACCGCTTGTTTCTTGGAGTATTCAGGTAAAAAGGGCTTCACCTTCATCATAACCCAGTACATGCAAACCTTCAAGCTAACACTTCTCTCATTTAACAGATTGCCAGAAATACTTGAAGTCTTCAGTTGTCTTGTTTCTATGAATCAAGATAGGTCCAGGGAACCATGGGTGTTTGCCACTGTCTTTGTTTCGCAAGCTTAAATTCTCATAAGCTGTTTGAGTGAAATAATACTCAGTGATATTGAAAGTTGTGTCTATGAGTGACGGCGAGAAATGAAGCAGACTACCCGATCTTGTGTAAAATCGCGACATGTCCTTTATTGTTTGGTCAGTAAATGCAACGATTGAAGGCTGACGTCCATGACGAAAGATAACTTCCCTTAGAAAAGGCTGGTTATCATCAAGCACAAGGGAATCTGAGCCATGGTTTTGTTCAAGAAGGGCTACAATGACGTTGCTTATCTCGTCTTGGTCAGCTCGCAATAGACTTCCATGATTGAATTTGTAG